>NW_017386040.1:738038-791925 GCF_000237925.1 Schistosoma mansoni | reverse complement strand
CAACCAATACTAAGTGAATTTATCTGTTGTCATATTTTGAAATTTCTTGTAAACATCCAAGAGTTACTTTCTTGAAAATCTGACTGTTCTGTCAGTACAGTAATATTTTACTGTTCTAGTTAATATGAAATTGAAGTGAATGACTTGGTGATTACCTTCTTCAACTGTTTAAACCACACACACACACAAAAAAAAAAAACAAATAAAATAGATTTCAATGTAAACATAATTTTTAATCGAAATTTTTTTCCTGTTAAAAAACATAAAAATTTTTTTAAAAATTATTAATTACATAACATTCTTTTTTTAAATGTTCCATGGTATTTAGTAATTATCACAAATTGTACGGTTGTGCTTTAGTTATGTATGATAAATCTTACACTATATTGTGTTTGAATCAATGAAACTATCACCTCAACTCAGTGACCTGGTTTACATTAACGTTCATTGGTTTATATAGAAACTTCTTTGTTTTTAAGATTTATATAAGAAAATGTGAAAATGGAGTTGTTTTACTATTCATACATACAGTGTCTCATTTGTTCACATGATTATATACAGAAATTACGGTACTACAAGGAGGTATGAATAAAAAAAATTATAACATTTGCTAATAAATCAAACGGAAGGTTACAATTAAAAGAATAGAAAATTCTCACTAAGTGTTTAACAAATAGACAGTCATTATGCAAAATAACGGCCTCCAAAATTTGTCACTCTTAATTATTCAATCTTGACAGTATGTAACATTTTAATAGTTGTACAAAAGATATGATTGATTTTAGAGAAGAAAGATTCTTCATTTTACAGTTAATTCTAAGGTATTCATAGTGAAAGTGATCGACTTAAATTAGATAACCATTAGAATACAAAAAAAAGTGTTTTCATCTAGTATAAGACTCTCCAGTAGTGTGTATCCATGACAGCTCCACTCAGAATCTTTAGATCTCTCGGTAAGAGCCTTAACTGCTGCCCAAAGATTAACATATCTTGCTTCAATCAGCGCACGATATTGAGTAGCGATCATTTAATGCTATTGGTTGATGACTGTTTCATATTGACCATACTTGAGTCCTACTGGACAAAGGTTCCTAGTCATCAATGGTTTTCTAGCTAGAGTTAGTATTTGATGTAACGCCGTAGGTTTGTTGATCCCCCGTAACTGGAGTAAACCACGAAAAACACTACTTTATCTGCTTTTCGCGTAAGCTGATACTTGTCAGCAAAATGTATCAGGAATTCTGAAGTAATTGAGACTGAAACATTATATACTGAATAATTTTACTAAATATTAATTTATGTTAAATGATAAAGACCTAGGTTTGTAGATGATGAATGAGACTATGGAAACTGTCGGATGTCACCATTACTACTACTATTGCTCACACTACTACCACTACCATTATTATCATTATTACCACAATCACTAATGCTACGATTATCGTGAAACTAATAGTTTTATAGATAGGATGTCAGATTTATAGAATAAATTTATAATTATTTGATTGATTACCCAATATTATTAGTTTGTTAAATGTTAATAATTAGTGTACAACAATTTATTTCATCAAACTACAAAGAGGTTCTCTACACGCATATGCAAAACAACATTGTTTACCGTTTTGTTATAAAAGGCTTCATGATACGACGTCATTCTATAATCTGTAACAAATATCCTGTGCTCACCAATGACTAATTCCTAGAAACAATTCTGAAATTTATGGTAAGAGGCAGTGACAAGCGGAGTTCAAACAAGTCAGGTATGAGACAGTCATGTACATTAAACAATGAAAGATTCTCAAGCAATATTGCCTACTTACTGAAGTTAGACATGGTGATTACGTGATTTAAAGTTTCAGCACTCTCTGCATGACCTGAAGTTTCTTCGTTTTTTATCCCACGAAGAGAAGTCTTATGTGCTTACCATTGATATGTTTCATACTAGGATGAAACAACTGTCCGGTGCTTCCTATGATGGTGCATGAGTAACAAAATTTTTGTTACTAAGTACTTTTATTTTAAACCTAAATATTATCTGTACTTTTATTATGCCTATTATATTTAACAAGAAATCAGTATAAAATTTATGCATTAGTTTGTTAAAAAGTAGTTGCAGTGGGTTTTTTCTTGTGTAAGCATTTTAAAAGATACAAACCTAATTAGTAGGTTGTATTTGGAATATCAGTAGTTCAGTAGGTAACATATTAGGTGTTTTAAAAGAAAATTACTGAACTCGAATGCCAATGTAAATATGAACACCAAGATGCGGACAAACCCAGTTGCCCCCCCCCGCAAGCTCTAATCTATCTTTTCTATAGAACGTGTAACAGAATTACTACATCATGGCAATCCACATAGGGTGTGTGTATACGGTAACAAAAACCTAACAACATTTATTCTTAATTATCAACAAGTGGATCGTATAAGCTCTAACTAATATTGATATTACCTATAAATTTAAAAAAAATGATTATTTATTTATATGTCTGTAAGTAGTATACAACTCATCAAATGTCATATAATATTTTCACCTCCATTTCGCGCAGTTTATACACAACCCATATGATGAGAAATTTTTTCCTTTAGATTATTATTGTCTATTTGCTAAAACATATTTGAAATTGAATTTTATGACTTGGATTTATTTTAAAAACAATTTACTACCATTATTCAAATTTGGGAAGGTTGTGATGATTTTCAACGTGAATTGATATTGATCAGAAGAAACTATGAGAAGTAATAAACTACAGAACATCTGTTCCTATCCTTGATATTTTAGGAGTGCATAGCAGTGAACACCTACAGTATCGTGTAGAAGTATGTGAAGTTTACAGATATCAAATTAAGTAGTATGACTTACTTATTTACTAGAGCCTGTTACCTTCCGTGAAGGAGTATAGGCTGTCAACCAAGATTCTCTAACGTAATCTGTTCTGGACTGTCCCCTCTAATTGTTGCAGTGGCCTTGAAAATTCTGACCTTGGGTTTAACTGTCAATAGTTAGGAGCTATTATTACTGTATACACTTTAGATCTAGTAATTAGTGTTTATGAAATTTACATAAATTGTTGATAGTTTAGTAGCTAAATGCAAGCATCAGTAATTTGGTTATTAACGTCGTAGAGAAAATACTCTTTCTATGACTAAATTTAAACCCTATTTTTTCAGACACCATATTTAAAACTTAAAAAACAAGTATAAATGTGCCCCTGAAAACAGAAAACCATTTGATTTTTATTTTTAAATTCAAACAATAGTAAACAAGCATTATAAGCAAAGATGGAGAGTGGATAGCAGTGGAATACAGGATGAGCGTTTCGTCCTATTTGGGACTAATCAGCCGGATGTACCTGTATCTCAGAGTTGATGTTCACTCCATGACTAGAACCCAGTACCGTAGGCTTCAAACGCCATCGTGTTATCCACTCAGGTACTGATTCCTGATAACCACTTGCTTGTGCAATGAGGTGCATTAAGGCTATATCGAGACAATACACACAGTATGCATATATGCTAGTAAGAGAGTGATCAATTGCGGTCCCAAACATCAATGGGAAGATTCAAACAAACATTACTAAGAGAATAGTAAACAAGTGTTTTAATTTATCATTCGTAATATGAGGATAATCCATTGTTTATCGGTTTCTAAAAACTTTTGTGTACAAAATACAATCATTTGCAAAATACACGTTTTCTTCTATGTTTAAATACAATTTCTCAAACTATTAATTGAGCAAATTTACAACTTGGTTTGTACAGATTCTCGATACACGTGTTAAATGCTATTAGCAATGATAACAATCATCAACCATTGTGATAATCGGTTATGTATCTTTACATACAATTATGCATTAAAATTAAACAAAAACTTATTGTCGTTTGAAAATTAGCCAACAACACTAATTATATCACTAAAATATGAACGCAACACTTGAGTGTTTTAGAAACACAATATACATTCACAAAAATGAGGAAATGTCATTAATCATATCGTGATGAAAAACAAAACAAAGAGAACAAGAGGATAAATAGGTTCATTTAACTTTGACCCTTAAAATGTCATAACTAACTACTGATGGATTTACCTGATTTAATTTCCAGTAATATTTAAATTAGTTTTGACAGAAAATTGTGATTGTTTTACATTCACTAGTTTATAGCATTTAGTAGTTGAAATCATTGAATATAAAAACACTAATGGAATAATATGAAAAGAGAAGTTCATCATGAAACGACGTCAACAAGAAAATTGTTGAAAGTAGGCAGAAATATCCTGTCCTATTATGAGGTGCATCAACATGTCACAATTAAGACGTGACACCATATTGAATTCGAAAACATCACGTCTATGTTCTGTTATGTTGAGATTTCAATGGTTCAGTTGGAGAGTAGTCATTAGTTGTTTCCGTATCGGTCGTTGGTGTCAAGTATTGTAATGATTGTCTATCACACCTTAGTCTACATTGGTTCTACAACTGATATCAGACAGTGATGAACACTCTCTTCCAACTGAACACATCTTTACAAGTCGTGTATGTGAACAACTACAATATTATCAATTTATTTCACACTGACTTCATTATCAGTGAAAGCATTCAAACAATAGATCATTAGAGAATAAACAGTCATCGCCTAATTCAAACAAATAATTTCGAAATAATGAATTAGAAATAGTTCATTGGAAATTACTGTCCTATTCAGCCTATTATAAACATTCTAAACTATCCATTTTCTATTCTATTTCATTTCATTTGAATAAATTTAATATTATTAATTCATAAAAGCGTTAGTTATGTCAACTATAAATGGATTATAATATTAGTAGTACTATAGGGCTATGGCTTAAATTATGTAACACGGCTTTTCACATCTTCAACGAGCTAGGTCCTGGGTTCGAATCTCGCGAGGCGGGATCGTGGATGCGCACTGTTGGGGAGTCCCATAATAGGACGAAACGGCCATTCAGTGCTTCCAGGTTTTCCATGATGGTCTACCTTCAATTGACTCATGATTTCAAATATGAAGATAACTAAGTTCTTTATTAATTAAAAAAACTATATTTTCAGCATAGAATGATATCATTAAAAAATGGTTGAAAACTAAAATGGACTGAACAGCTGTTTTTCCCCCCATTTAATGTTGTATTACTTACAACCCAACTTCAGATAGTGAACTTAAGAGTTCTATGACTTAAGGCAAACATGTTACATTTCAATCATCATATTGTCATTCTATTCCTTATATTTTATGATTTTAGCAAACATTTAAATGTGTATAAGTGATCTAGTTATTTGATCTGTTAACAAACATTTTCAACGCTTTAACTGATTACATTATATGATCATTAATGATAACTGATTTCACCTTATTTAATGAATAAACCTATGAAAGTTATAATATCTCTTTATTAAATAGAATTCCTACTTTACCTCCACAATAATTGACCATCATTATTTTCGTAGATAGGTTTCAATACTATTAAATAACTTATTAACACTTAATTAATGTTGTATTAATCAAGATTCGTGAAAACTATCTTGATTAGTTAATTTCTTTCTTGGATAGTGGATAGCAGTGGAATCCAGGATGAGCATTTCGTCCTATTTATGAATCGTCAGCTGGATGTACCTGCACCTCAGAGTTGATGTTCACTCCATGACTAGAACCCAATACCTTTCGCTTCAAACGCCATCGTGTTATCCACTCAGCTACTGATTCCTGATAGCCACTTGCTTGTGCAATGGGGTGAAGTTTGAATTCACTTAGTATTGTTTGTTTGGATTTTCCCATTTTGGAGTCCCAAACAGGACGAAACGCGCGTCCTGGATTCCACTGCTAGCTACTATTCATCTTTGCTTATAATGCTTGTGAATTAAGGCTATATCGAGGCAATGCGCACAGTATGCACATATGTCAATAAGAGACTGACCAGTTGCAGTCCTAAACATCAATGGGAAGATTGAAACAACCAATACTAAGTGAATTTAATTTCTTTGAGGATAAATCTATAGTAATATTAAATAATGTTTTTCAATAAATAAACTTTGAAATAATTAATGAGTCAATCTAAGCTAAAACACTATTGTAAACCTAGAAGTACCGGACAGCCGTTTCTTCCTGCTATGGAACTCCTTAACCGTGACCATTGAAGTCTAATCCGTGTCATATGGAGATAATTATCCACTTCAGACAATGGATGAAGGTTCGCACAAGATGATGGACCGGTTAAAGTTAGACATTAGCATCGTTGAACGCCAGCTCAGTGGTCTAGAGGTTAAACGTTCAAGCGCGAGACCGAAGTTCCGTGTGCAGGATCGTGGATGCACACTGCTGAGAAGTCCCATACTAGAATGAGGCGGCCGTCCAGTGTTTCCGGTTTTTTTTTGGTGGTCTAGCTTAGATCTACTTTTGAATTCAACTGTTAAAGTACTACAATCTCCACAAATCCCTTTACTGATTTTAAATAATTACTAAGTCTAACATAGAATAAATGGAATGTAACTAACAGTGGAATCAAAAATGTGTAGTTCTTCCTATTTCGAACTTTTCAGATGGATTTGGCTCCACTGAAGTGTTTTTGCTCACATTATGACTTGAACATAGTATCAATCACTTCAGAAACCTAGGAAATTATCCACTGAGTTATTACATTTATGTAAGCGTCTATAAGTTTGACAAGTATAACCTTAATGAGATAGTCAGTAGAGTTTCAGTTATTCCACTGTTAACATTCAGGAATAAGTTTTAACTAATAACAGAATAACTCAAACCATTTCTAGCAATGAAATAAACTATACTATTATATTATGTTACATAGTTTATAATAGTTGCATAATACCTACAGTAGACATGTAATTATTATTAAATACTTCGTGAATAAAGAAAACATCATAATGTAAAAATGGTCAGCTAACTGTAATTGAAATAGTTTTTTTTTAAAATATTTTCTATCTTATCATCATAACAAAGGGGTGTGTTTGATTTTCTTGCTAATCTGAACTATTTATTATAACTTCACTTGGTATTATTTGTTTGAATCTTCCTATTAATGTTTAGGACAGCAATTGATCAGTCTCTAATTGGCATATGTACATACTGTGTGTATTGCCTCGATATAGCCTTAATTCACAAGCATTATAATAATACCAAATGAATTTAAACTTCACCCCATTGCATAAGCAAGTGGTTATCAGAACTCAGTAGCTGAGTGGATAACGCGATGATGTTTGAGCGAAAGGTACTGGGTTCTAGTCATGGAGTGAACATCAACTCTGAGATGTAGGTACATCCATCTGACGAGTTCCAAATAGGATGAAACACGCATCCTGGATTCTACTGCTAGCCACTTTCCATCTTTGCTTATTTATTATAACACTGGAAATCTTATTTTTTTTTCTTTATATTAATAAACCATATAACCAATGAAATTAGAAGGATGAAAACAATAAATTAAAGAAATAAAGGGTTTTGTATAAAATAATAATGATAATAATAAGCAAAACATAATTAGATGTATATAAGAATTTAGAGCCAATTAAAAAAACCAATGGATAGAATAAATATATTCGATTTACATAAATTAGAGTTAATCTTAATCGATAATTAAAGTCTGTCCTGTTGTAATGAATGAGAACACGAGTGGAGACAATCGAATGTATTTAAGAGCACATTATAAACTATCTCACTAAAATCTGATAACTATACAGTAAACAGTTAATTTGCAAACTATCAATCAATTGTATCAATCTTGACTATTTCTTCTGTAAATATCAGTCCGTAGTCTCTTATTATCATTGTTCATGCATTTTCATATCAATTACATTTCGTTCCTTATCGATCTTCTATTGAAATACATTCTATACCTGACCATCGTTATATACTACTTATGTGGATATAGGTAACCAACACCACACTATAACATTTGAGATGAATATAGAGGAGATATGAATGAATTGTTTTATTTGTTTTTTTCCTTAATAACTCTAATTTTTCAACTGTTCCGTTGAAAAAACATCATTCATGATGAATCATCCAATGAATAAAATTTACATTTTGGATAACAATACTCTGTTGGACTGTAACCATTATAACCATTATCATAGGAATAGTTGGACTGATGGACTTAAATTATAGTGAATAATACTAAAAATGTTGGATAATTCATTGTGTAAAATATGTCAGTCAACTATAAATGTCAGTTAACTGGTCATTTCCATTATTTATTCAACTTTATAATATTAAACTTGTGATCAGGATATAGTTTATTGTAGAGATTAAAAATGCTCACAACTGAAGTCAGTCATATCAGCAACGGAAAATACAACATTGACGGGATGTAATATTGAACCGGTAGTATCAAAAAATCGATTGAACGAATTTTCAGCTAAATAGTCTACGCTTATTACTTATCCTCTCTGAAAGAGTATGAAGTCTTTGGATAAATCCAGAGTTGGATAGTGTTATTCTCATCGACTGTAATCATCTAATACAAAATTGAAAGGATTCAATTGACATTATATACTATAATTACTGTGTAGGGTTTATAAATATTGTTAAATTTCACAGTTTGCAACACCGATTGACGTTGAAAGCTGAATAACCAATATCTCAAACTAAATAAATATAAACATGTCCACCATTAAATGTCAACTCAGTGATTTGGAGGTTAAATGCTTGGTGCTAGACCTGAAAGTTGATTATTATATCTAAGCTAGAGTTGTGGATGGACACAAGTGATTCTCATACCATGCAGAATAACTGGGCAGTACTTTCTGGTTTTCAATGGTTGTCGAATTAAGATAAGTCCATGATGGAAACTATGAAACTACAGAATATATGTGACGGATCTAGTAACCACAAACGACAAACAAACAAACATACATACATATTTAGATGCATATATATATATATATATATATGTATATGGAGAGTTTTGTATTTCAGTTAATCAACGCTCAGTTTAGTTCCTACTATAAGATAGTGATTATCTTTTTGCTTCTGGATAATTTCATAGAATTACTAACAGGTTGAAAGTCATCCAGTAAGTTTTATACTGAATTTAAACTAAAGAGGCAAATCTATCAAGATGTATTTCTTGTTTCACATGTGTAAGTTCAATTAAGTTAGTTCAGTTGCTTCTCACAATTTACACAACCATGTAATTCAATTGAATAGTTTTATTGAGTACAAGTATTGATTAGATATTCCATTCTTTATGGATGGATCATTCTTAAGGCTCTATTAAATATTAAGCTTATTCATTGAATACATTTAATGTTACTACTGATTAAACAAAAAGTGTTTGTAAGTAGTATATTCGGACTGGTGTTTTATATCATCACAAACAACACTTAGTAAATTTATTTGTTTTCTTTTTGTTAAATAGGTACAGTTGGCCATGATTTTTAAATTGAGTTTTGAGATTTGTTAGTAGTATCCATTTACCATTTGATTTTGCTTACAGTTTGTATCTATGGAATTTGTTTTATTGAGTGAAAATTTAATTAATTTTGCATCACTGAATCAAATTTAGTTAATTAATAATGTATCATAGTTTATTTTACCAAGTATTTAAAGTCACTTACTGTTTTACTCTTTCATTCAGGGTTGAGTATGTACAAATCAAGGGATTTTGGTTATAAAAAAGGTGAAAAATCTTAGATTGTTTAAATAAATGTGTTTTACATTTTTATTTTAAATTAAGACAAATGTAGCTGTTTTACAATTAGTATTGATATTAGTCATCAAAAGTCAGCAAGCACCGGACAGTTCGTTTGCCCTAGTGTTGAACTCTTTGTCGATGAGAATTCACTACTTCTCAACTCATAGACCAGTGAATTTGCAAACAATGGTTTAAATTTTCAGCCTATATCAATACATGATGTCTAGTACCCAACTACTGGGGCGTTTGATGTGTGACTGTCACAGACCTGATATGATTGAAATCTACTGGTCACGGTTTTTCGGCATAACTCCGAGAATGCCTCTTTAAATTAGTCTGTTATTATTACTAAAAATCTGTTATAGTACTGAGCATTTAGGTTCAATTAAGATTAGCTTAAAAATCATTATCTTTTTTTAGTTAATCGAAACTAATAATACCATTCTAAGTATCTGTCTCATTCATTATGACAAGTGAGTAACTATAGCATGCTAGTAACTAGGTCACCAATGAAATATATCATTTGTGCTGGAGGATAGAAATTATCTTATATGCTTAATCAGACACAATCAGACTGATTTCTTTTATACGTAAGAAGGTGATTTTCGATTTATAGGATTCCATTCAACCATTAAAATACTATACACCATGGTTAACAGAATGATATTGTTTGATATATCTTGAATTCAATTTAATTGACCTAAAAGATACTTTGAATACTGATTTATTTTGTAATAAACAGGTGTATATTAGAATGGAATTCAACTAGCAATAAAATCCAGGGCACGCGTCTCGTCTTGTCTGTGACTTTTAACTTGGATGTACCTGCATCATAGACTTAATGTTCACCTATGAACTAGAACCCAGTACCCAACAATTTACCCACTTAGCTACTGAGTTCAGATAGACACTTACAAGTGTAATGTGTTGGCATTTGAAGCGAAATCTATTGGGATCAAATCTCGGAGTGTACATAAACTCTTGGGTGAAGGTTTATCCAGTTAAGAAGTCCCAAGATCGTACGATGCTCGCATCCTGGATTCCAATGCTAGCCATATTCTATCTATTCTATAGAAACTTGTGTCATAATGTCTATATCAAGGTAATCCGTACAGAGTTTACATTCACCAACTAAAACCCATCAAATGTTTGTAAAAATATCAACCACATGTTAGTCTAAACCATTGCAGTTGTTATGTTAATTACAGGGTTGAGATTTAAGTAAATTATTATTATTATTATTAATGGCTTTATTCAATATTATAGTCTGGTACAATATAGAACTCTCAGTGTGAGTCAACAGATAATTCTTCCTTCCTTCCTTCCTTACGCTTGTTACCCCTTGTGGAGGAGCATAGGCCGCCCACCAGTTCTGGTTAGCGTTTCTTCAGCGAGTTAGTTTTCTACTCCATGCACAACCCTCCTCCTTTACCCGGTCTTGGGACCGGCAATAACTCTATAAGAGCTACAGGCGAAGTTAACAGATAATTCATATCAAATTTATTGACTTCAAGTATTCACTCAGAATTGTTTAAATGAAACGTGACATTATATAAATATGTATAAACTTCAAATTTACACATGAAATGAATCAAACTGATGAAATTTTCCTGTTAACCAAATACCTTGACTATTCAATCTTTTTTAAAAAAGAAAAGCTTTACAGATGTTCATCTCGACAGAATTAAGAGAATGAAACTTGAGAATAAATATGATCTATAAGTATTTCAACCGAGGTTTTTTTAATTATCTAAACCGTTTTATGAAAATCATTATGAAGATAAACTATTTTTTAGATGATATGATTTACAGTTTAAAGGAAGAACTATTTTTCTTATACCATTCTTATCTAGTGACTTAATTATATGCTGTAACGTGACTTACTCTTTGATCTCATACATGTATATTTTAATAGTTGAGATTATGAGTCAATTAAAGCTAGACCACCATGGAAAACCTCGAAGCACTGGGCAGCCGTTTTGTCCTAGTGTGGGACTCCTCCGCAGTGCACATCCACGATACCGCCTCGCGAGATTCAGACCCAGGACCTATCAGTCTCGCGCGCGAACGCTTAACCTCTAGACCACTGAGCCACACGGCATCCAACGGTGTTAATGTCTAACTTCAATCGGTCCACGAAATTGAGCGAAACATTCACCATTGTCTTCAGTGAATCGATATCTCCCAACAGACCTGGTTGAACTCCACTCGTCGCAGCTTCTCATTAGAACTCCAGGAGATAACTCTTGAAGCCAATCACTAGTGAGTACTGCTGAGGAGTCTCCCAGTAGGACGAAACGGCTGTCCAGTGCTTCCATGTTTTCTATGGTGGTCTAACTTCAATTGAATCATGATCCCAACTATTAAAATTACCAAATGTGTTACATTTGTGGAACATTTATCAACTTCACAAGTGATTTAACATCAATAATAAAATTCTAGTATATTGTTAATTTCAAATAGTCATTCACTTTAATGAAATCATAATAAAAAATCCGTTATTTTATTCTGTAGAACGATTTCTTTATTGGAATTCTGTTAACTGAATAATGCCGTTTAATCACAGTAACAACTATGATTTCGAACTAAATGTATCTTTCATTGAAATTTTCTAAGTAATAAAAAAGTGATGTTGGTGGTTTAATTTATTAATTTTGACTGTAACTTCGTCAATTAGGATTTAATTCTATGTGCTTCAAGTAATATATGCAACTGTCATACAATAAGTATTGCACAAATGTTAACACTTAAAGACTTCTTTTAAGTCAAAAGAAACTACAATCATTAGGTGTTTGGAGATAGTAGAAAGGTGATTCTAGACCTAGGTTTCATACCATTTGAATCGCGTCAGGAAGATATACCCACAATCTTTCTCAGTAACAGCACAAGTAGCTTAGAGATAACCTTGGAAATTATGAAGGTGGGTGATGTGAGTTCGGATTCTTCATAGAGTAATAGTTTCCTAAAGATTACAACTACACCTTGTTGATGAGTGCCGAATACCACGAAACAAAGGTCTATGGTTTCTTGCCGACTATCTCCAACTTTCCAAAATATCAAAATAATCAACTTAATGTCAAACCAGATAGACTAGTGAACCACATTGTAACCTGGTTGATAGAATTCAATTCGTAATAAGGACTACACATTCACTAGTTAGAATTGGGCGATTATAAAGCAGGTGTCATTTATCATAAATTATATTAATTCATAGATCAACCCTAGACATGAAATATATTCTTTCATCATCGGACAAAACGGTAATGCACTACCTCTTAGTTTGAAGTGATTGTTTAATTTTATGATATCAATAGTTTTGTCCAGAACTAATTTTTTCTCGTTTATATACGTTTGAGCTTTTAAATGTCCCAGATTGTCTTAACTGATTGATTGGTATTAACAAAGTAAATGATAGTTCTAGTTTTCAAATGGTTGGTAGAAATCCTCAAGATACCTTTCTCCAAACAAGGATTCGTACTGGCTGGAGCCTAACAGCAAGCCATATCTGCCTTCTTGGGTGAATTAATTACTTGATATACAAACTTTTAATTCACGCGATTCCATCAACACTGGTAAATTTGGAGCCATATTCGTCAACCTGATCCATAAAGCTCAATCGAGACAAAAAAGAGTAGATAAGCATACACTTTCGACTTCCAATCTATGATTAACCAATGAAACAATTCTAGTAAGAATCCGCAATCAGTAGGGTCCGAGCGCGTTGGGTATGAGGAGTTTAACCCTTGAAGACAATTAAATATGGTTACTCAATATGGCGGGGTGATTTAAATTGAACTTGTACACCATTGAATACCGATCAAATGGTTTACAGGTTAACCGTCCATGTGCGAAAATTCTGAGTTTGATTACTGGTTCAGGGGTCGTGAGCGTACACTACTGAAGATTCCCGTAGTAGGACGAAATGTCCCCTTAGTACTGCCAGGTTTTCAGTGTTTCTTTTAAACTTATATCGGTGTATGGTTTCAATTGAATTCAACAATTTCCACAATACCATACTGATGAATGCTTTTCGTTATATTAACTCACTTAAATCCTCACCTTTTGACGTATGCAACTTAGTTTGAGTTCATCTATACGAAACCTAATTATTCTCCAAGATGTGGCAATAAGTTTCTTTTCATTTACAGTATCCCCTTTTTAAAAATAAATGTAATTTATATACTGTTCGATATTGACTACAATAAATAATTCCAATCATCATTGGTGGCTTTTTTATTTTATGCATTAAGTTAATCAGTAATCAAAGATAAAAAAATCAATTGTATTCAACCTTGAACTGAGCGCAACTTTATCATTCTACCTCCCATGATATTTAGGCAAAATCCCTATTTAGAATAGCCTAGATGTTTGTGAATGGCGTAAAAATACACACTACTAATTGGTTATATATATATATATATATCGTAGGAGTCGTTGAGTTTCATTTTTTACAATATGGACTGATTTTAATCAAAAAAACATCATGAAAATCAGGAAGCATGGAACAACTGTTTCGTCCTAGGACTCCTTAGCACTGAACATCCAAGACCTCACTGAAGATTAGACCCAAAATCTTCAGGTATTGCGGTGAGCGCCTTACTCTTAAAATACTGCGTAGCCATGAATTGAATTTTATGCCCAACTTTAATCGATTCGCTATACTGCTTACCCTTCATACAATGTCATTAGTGGGTAAATATCTAATACTCAATTTGGTTAGAAATGTTAACCATTAAATACCGGATCCATGATCCAAAGCCGATGCGCTTTTCACAAAATATGAAGGTCAGAGGTTCAATCTTCGCTTGGGTCATTGATATACATTGTTGTACGTAGATAAAAACAGATGTCCACAACTACTCAGTTTCCAATAGTTATCTAAATATGATAGTAATGTAAATTATAAATTCAATAATCTATACAAATCCTTTATAGATATAATCTGTATATGTTGATTTATTATTTACAACCTATGATGTTTTAGTGCCGTATTGGTTAGGAAATAGAAAAATATGACTGAATGATAAATTTTTTTTTCTTAATTATTAACATCATTATCAGAAGGGGTTTTTGTGGAAATTTTAGTAATTTTACATAGTTGAGATCATGAGTCAATTGAAGCTAGACCACCATGGGAAACCTGAAAGCACTGAACGGCTATTTCGTCCAATTGTGGGGCTCCTCAGTAGTGCGCACCCAGGATCCCGCTTCGCGGTAGGTCCTGGGTTCGAATCTCGCGAGGTGGTATTAACATTATTATTAATATTTATAAATATTGTCTAATAATAATTACAATGACTTATATTCTATTTTTTGAAAAATTACCTATAAATTTAGCTACACTTGGAACATATAATATTTATACAAAACGTGCCAGTTTCAAAGATGATGTAATTTTACAACAATTTATACAAGACAAATGTGAGCCAGCTACACCTTGTGTGATTGAAGCTGTAAGTTACTTATTGTTTTTTAGGGAAGGAGGGGTATTTTTACATTTTTTTTTAAAAAAGTTGATTGAATCAACTTTTGGTGATACCCATTTTTATAGTGTACATCACAGACTGATCTCAGTCAGATCATCATTAAAAACCGGAAAGGATTGGATAGCTGTGTTCGTATGGGAATTCTTAGCATTCACGACCCTACAACTAAAAATAGAATCTATGACCTTCATTCTTGCACCAACTCAACCTTTAGATCAATTATCTGGTACCGAAAGATGTACAAGTCCAACTTTAATTAATACACCATATTGAGCTACTATAATTCATTTTCTTCAGTTTTTAACTTCCTTATATCAGACACGTTCGAACTCCACTGGTCACTAGAAACCCGGAAATTTCCTCTCGAAGACAGTCACTTATGAGTACACGTTAGTTATCAATGTAGGGTTGTGAAGATTGTCGGTATGGTTGTTTAATTTTGACCGGTTCCAGATATCAATAAAATTCAACAATCCCCACAACCATGTACTAATAATATATTATTGTTGATGAAGTTAGTAGATTCATACATTTGCCAAGATAAAGATTAATTTGTTCAATGTTATCACTGTTGTTCTTTATTCGTTTTTTATACAATAACTAATTGTTTTTATTGTAAGTACTTTGAATATAAATCCACTTAGTATTGTTTGTTTGAAGCAAAAGTTACTGGGTTCGAGTCATAGAGTGAACATCAACACTGAGATGCAGGTACATCCAGCTGACGAGTACCAAATAGGACGAAGCGCGCGTCCTGAATTCCGCTACTAGCCACTATCCATCTTTGCTTACAATACTTTGAATATAATTTAAGGAATTATTCAATTTCATTTGTTTACTATAGATCATTTATGATTCTTAAGTGTTTATTATTTATCCTTTAAATATTAGACATAATATATTTTGTCTTCAGGGTAACTTTCTTAGAAGAATCATAAATTGACTTGTTTTCTTCCTATTTGTTATGAATTATTCTTACTACATCTGAATATCAGTTTATTTTGCTCATTCTATGAATATTAAGTTGTTGTCTACAGTGATAGATTTGAATGTAAAGTTGTACTATAGTAACATAAATAATAAATATGGATGATGGTGGGGAGTTTCAATCCCATAGAGAGCATATGTGACAAAGTTTTATATGTAAGAACTTATGCTTGATCACCAGGTTAAATTGATTCTATAGTGATATAGTCTACTCAATATATCAATACCATGATAGTATTTTTGCATGCTTCTGTAATTTTAGTTGGTTAATGATACGGGACTCTAGGGTCGAAGCTAATAGAACCTGTTTTCTGATTTGACATAAAGTCCGAATGGTTAGTGCTCTGATCTATGACATAGACATCGCCTGAGTGTATTTCCCGGGGTCTCAACCCAGGAATAGGAATCTTGGGGTTTAGGTGTGATAGAACATTTTTAAGGTCTGCTTTTTCGAACCACTTTCTTTTGTTACGAGAAGGCAGCATCATTGCAGATATTGATTGTTTGACGGGAACACTTTATTTCTGTCACACTTCATTGCATTGAACATTCCAACTTTATTCTTTGTGCCTTCGATCTTCAATCAATCTCCATGGCTTAGTAGAGTCTAGAAGTGTAAGTGTTACCGTCAGTTTTTATTGACTGGATCAACACGATGTGTAAGGTAACAGCTTCAGCCTGAAACATATAGGATCACTGATAATATGAAGGTGTTAAGTAGTTAGAATCATTAAGCGAATTTATCCAAGAGTATCAATTTGTGTCATATGTTTAATATTAGTATTAATCAATACCTATTTAAGTATTATGGTTGATATGTATATGTTAAGCATACATTTTGAGATTATCGTGACACTATTCAATCAATAAAGGTCTTAATGCTAGTCACCGCGTACGGTCAAACGTGCACAAAGCAATCATACAAGCCTGAAATTCTTCATTGTTATTAAAAACTACATTTTTCTTCAGTAACGTTGTTTGGAAACAATGAGACTATTGAACTATGAAATAAGTTAGAAAATAAGCTTGTTGATACTTTAAAAATTTTAATTAGTTTTAATTTGCACATGTGTGCCTTTTCAGATAGTCTTGATATAGCCATTATGTTACAGGTTTATATAGGATATATATAATGTAGCTAGGAGTGGAATCTACGTCTCAGGTTTCGTCCTATTTAGAGGTTTGTCGGTTAGATGTACCTGCACTCTAGAGTTGATATTCACTCCAGAATTTGAACGTGATATCCAATACATTATCTCTTCAGCTACTGAGTCCAGATAGCCATACACATGTACAATAGGTATGAATTTTAACTTAATTTTTATTGATTTAGGAACAACAGAATTAAGTTTTGTTTATGAGTCAAAGATAGTCACATTTAACCACAAACTAAACATGTGGATGGAATTTATGATATATAATTCATCAGTTTAAATAAACTTTTTTATGAAGCTGAATGAGTAAAGACTAGGCGTTTACAAATATCCGGATTCATCAATAAAATTAGTGATCTTACTTACTTACGCCTGTTACCCCTCATGGAGGAGCATAGGCCACCCACCAGTATTCTCCATTCAACCCTGTCCTAGGTAATCCTTTCCAGTTCTTTCCAGTTAACATTCATCCTTTTCATATCTCCTTCAATCTCCCGGCCTAATATGTTCTTTGACCTTCCTCTTTTCCGCTTCCCTTCATGATTCCAAGTTAGGGATTGCCTCGTGATGCAGTTTGCTGATTTCCTTATTGTATGTCCGAGCTACTTCCAACATCTTTTCCTAATTTCAGCAGGAAGCTGGTTTGTCCTCTCCCATAAAACGCTGTTGCTGCTAGTATCCGGCCAGTGAATGTTGAGTATTTTGCGTAGACAACTGTTTGTAAATACTTGTACCTTCTTGATGATAGATCTAGTAGTTCTACACGTTTCAGCTCCGTACAGTAGGACCGTCTTGACGTTCATCTAACTGGTGATCATTCATTATTTATCGTCATGATAGATGAAAGAATTAAGGGAAAGGAACTTCTTGAAATACTTTGTGCTGAGAATTCTATATTGTGCCAAATATATAATATTGAATAAAGCCAATAATAGAAATGATAATAACAATAATAATTTCAAATAATTTAAATTTCAGATGGGAGTTTAATAACTAGCAATATAAAAGTTTCCTTTGATTTACTAATTTCGCCGACCAATTTATGATGATTAGTAACAATTTACCTCAGTGAACGACTAACTATTTTCATCTAATCTGCATAAATATTTTTAACAAAAGTGTTTTTCATTACTTTCTAACATCCATTATAATTAACTGCTTACCAGGTGGTAACCAGTTTTATATTTATCCGGTTCCATAGTATTGAACGAATTCTGTTAATCAAACGGCCACAAGTATAGGGAACCTGAAATCGCTTACAAACATTTTCGTTGTTAGGTGGTAGGAGGTAGCTGATAAGAAACTTTAGATCCAAATTTCCTGCAACTTGGTACTCATTAGTAAGCCTTATGTCCCATCTTTAGGGAAATGATACTTGCTGCAGGATTCCAACGAGAGTCAATTGGTTTCATAATCTGGGATTTAACCACCTAGCTATTTGGACTGTAACTAACTTCTTATGGGAATGATATATATTTACAGTTGATTGATCACTATGTAGTAACCAGTGCCATGTCTTTTTAGTCTAGGGAAACCTGACAACTACTTTCAACTACTTAACATTCACTAGATAGGTGGTTGTTTTGATATTCGACACCAAATACTGATCAGCATTTGTTGGTACATATGCATCCAGGGCGGATAGCCTCAAAATATTCATTTTGTCACTAATGAAATACATAATTGTGAACTGTAGCAAATAATCTCTAGTCTAAGTTGAAGCAACGATGAAGTTCAATACTTAGGAATTTCGAAATCTAACACTAAATATATATTGTTACATATTTGATGAGAACCATATACTTTTAGTTAAATCACGTACACACTAGAAACTATCTTTTAGTTGAAAAGCCTTACAATATGATCAAAAAACTAATTATGTGGGTGTTGCCAACTTTTTTTCTAAACAAATCCTCGAACTGATTTCATTTATCTATTATGAAAACATCTAAAATTATTCTTTTGATCTATTTAGTAGCACATAATATATCATTTAGTAATTATTTCTCAATCCTGATTAAATATGATCAAATCAATATATTACCAAATTCAATAAATTTTTGTGATATAATTCATGGATTGGTTAAATTTAGACATTAACACCGTTGGATGACGACCGGCTCAGTGGTCTAGAGGTTAGGCGTTCGTGCGCGAGAGTGATAGGTCCTGGGTTCGAATCTCGGAAGGCGGGATGGATGTGTACTTCTGAGGAGTCCCACAGTAGGAAGAAACGACCATCCAGTGCTGCCAGGTTTTTCATGGTGGTCTAGCTTCAATTGATTCATGATCTCAACTATATAAAATCACTAAAATCTCCACAAAACCCCCTTCTGACAAATTTAACTGTTGTTTGAAGTGTTTACCACAGTCTTTATCTTAAATTCAAATAGTAGTCAACATTACTAAGAAAAATTGGGAACAAATAAGATTACACATTGATTTGAGTACTCAATAAATTAAGATAAATAATTGACATGAATATTATCTAAAAGTGTATAATAAACCGATCATAGAGTAGTGGACTGTGTCATGTATATTAGATTTTTATAATATTGACCAATTTCAATAGGTCAAGAATTAGTGTAGCGCCTGTTATGTTTGCTCACTCCATTTAGTTAAATCACAGAACATCTCAACATTGTACACTCGAAGTCGAGGCACTTAAACTGGTGGCCGGTACATTGCCACAATACATGACACCAACGACTGAAATGGAAACAACTATTGACTACTCTCCAACTGAACCATTGAAATCTCAACATAATAGAAGAGAGACGTGATGTCTTCGAATTCATTATGTTGTCACGTTTTAATTGTTACATGTTGATGCACTATATAATAGGACAGGATATTTCTGTCTACTTTCAACACCTTTCTAGTTGACATAGTTTCATGATAAACTTCTCTCTTCACATTATTCCATTAGTGTTTTTGTATTCAATGATTTTCACTAGTAAATGTTGTAAACTAGTGAATGTAAAACAATCACAATTTCCTGTCAGAATGAATCTAAATATTGTACTGAAAATTTGATCAGGTTAATCTATCGGTAATTAATTATGACATTTGTTTAATTGTAAAATAATCATCTGACTGATGTATAGAATGCGGATATATATGGATAAATAGATAGATCCATTAATCGGTCGCTGAGACATCATAATCGAATTCGAAAACTATTCATTTAACTGTTGAAGGATCCACGTCAAATATACCTATTTATCCTCTTGTCCTCTTTGTTTGAGTTTTTATAACGAAATGATTGTTTGCATCTCCTCATTTTTGTGAATATTTTGTAGTTCCAAAGTGTTAGGTTCACATTATATTGATTTAATCAGGAGGATGGAAACATCGAATGATACTTAAGCAATCAACATTTTGGCTGGAGTGTCATGTGCTCCAGTGGTCATAACAGTACAAAGAATATGAAAATTGTTATTATCCAAATGACGATGTCTATTAAATAAGTTAATAAAAAGGGCTTAACCAAAATTAACCATAATGGAAATTGATTGTAGGATGGTTGCTATAGAAGATTTCAATGAAAAGTAACTTTAAACATGATATACTTTGCAGACGACAGTATTTTGTATATAATTTTTAAAAAAAACACATCAGAAAGTGAATTATCTTGATATGATAAATGTAGAAGTGGAGCCTTGTTTATTATTTGATTATTATATTGTTGGGTTTATGGAAAATTAAATGCTGAAATATAAGTTTTCTTTCATGACCAGAACATCACTTTGTATAGTATAGGGATTTTTATCAGTTGTTAAATTTTATGTGATTACGTCACAGGCTGATCTTAGTTAGTTAGTCACTGAAAACCAGGAAACATTGAACTCTTGTTTTTTGTCCAAGTATGGGTTTCCAAGATAGTACTCACTGAGGATCAGACCCCTGACCTTCAGGTCTCATGTGTAGTGCATAGCCTTCATACTAATAAGATGAAAATAATTTGTTTACAGTTCTAGCTTAAATTAATTGTTATTGCTCAACCATCAACTTGCCAATATAGTCACTGGTTTGAGTGATATGACGTAGTGACGATAATAGTTATTGCCTCGATATTGCCTTAATTCAAAAGCATTATTAGTAAAGATGGATAGTGGTTAGCAGTGGAATCCAGGAACCGCGTTTCGTTCTATTTGGGACTCGTCAGCCGGTTGTACCTGATTTCTTATTGATTTAAATTAAGTTTACTAATTCAACGTTGAATATTTTTAATAAAAATTCTGATAAAACCATGAATGATCTAGAGATTAAGCGTTCACACAAGAGACCAAAGGTCCTGTGTTCGTGTTCGATATTCAGGATCGTCGATGGATGCTGACAACTAGTTCTATTCAAAGACGAAATGGCCGTCCAGTGCTTCCAAGTTTTCAATGATGATCTAGCTTACATCGATTCATGAATTCAACTATAAAAGTTACAATTCTTTTTTTTATAATCTATCTATGTATCATTAAATTATTTAGTAACCTTAAATGAAGATTTGTACTTATACACATTTATCAGTACAGATTTATTGAAATCATTAATAAAGGACTATAAATGATCAGTGAATACTGGCCAAATGATTTCAATAAATAGAATAATATAACACAAATTGATATTCACTAAATAGATAATTGTCGGTATATAAGAGTAAGGGATGATTGACCTTGACATAGTTTTTCTTACTACTTAAAAAAAAGATAAATAATATGTTATATTAAATGAGACTTTTCCTGTTGGATACAACACATACTATTTGAATCGGTTACTTATCGAATGGTAAAGTAAATTTTATGAAATAGTTATCTATTCTATAACAAGCATCAATCATCTAATAGTCTAAATTGTAGTGTTTGTATGTAGATTCCGCTTTTTCTTAGTTTCATCAAATGTTGTCTTTGTATAAATATATACAATGACCTTATCAATATGCGCTTAAGTAACTATCCACACATATGTGTCCATAAACACACACACAAACACTAGGAATCTGTTTACATATATAATTGTGGATCCTTTCTATTATAATAGGTATGAATCCATTTGTTTATTTACCTAATAATTTGTTTGTTACAAACATTTATCAGAAACAATAACAAGTAGAACGAGTCACCTGAATATCAAGATGAATGTATTAAACATGTACTTTTAGTTATCTTGAGTCATTTAGTTAAATATCTGAAACAAATCTAAGACTTCTATTAAATTCACTTAGTATTATCAGAAGGGGTTTTGTGGAGATTTGGTATTTTTCATAGTTGAAAGCGTGAGTCAATTGAAGATAGACCACCATGGAAAACCTGGAAACACTGGACGGCCGTTTCGTCCTATTATGGGACTCCTCAGCAGTGCGCATCCACGAACCCGCTCTCGCGAGATTCGAACCCAGGACCTACCAGTCTCGAGCCGAAGCCCTTAACCGATAGACCACTGAGCTGGCATCCAACGGTGTTAATGTCTAACTTCAACTGATCCACGAAGTTGAGCAACCATTCACCAATTGTCTTCAGTGAGTTCCTACCTCACAACAGACGTGGTTTTTGAACTCGCGAGAGCGGGTTCGTGGATGCGCACTGCTGAGGAGTCCCATAATAGGACGAAACGGCCGTCCAGTGATTCCAAGTTTTCCATGGTGGTCTAGCTTCAATTGACTCACGCTTTCACTTGGTATTGTTTGTTTGAATCTTCCCATTGATGTTCAGTACTGCAAGTGGTCAGTCTATTATTGGCATATGTACATAATGTGCGTATTGCCTCGATATTACCTTAATTCACAAGTATTATAAGCAAAGATGGATAGTGGATAGTAGGACTTACTAGCTGAGTGGATAACGTGATGGCGTTTGAAGCGAAAGTTACTGGGTTCGAGTCCTAGAGTTAACAACAATGCTGAGATGCAGGTACATCCATCTGACGGGTCCCAATTAGGACGAAACGCGCGTCCTGGATTCCACTGCCAACCACTATCGATCTTTGCTTACGACTTCTATTGTCAATTGGTTTTAAATAACAATAAATTACATCTCATGAACTTATTTTTTATTTTCAAAAATCAATTAGAAACAAGTGATTACAGTAGAGATGTTTCATCCTAGTAAGCGACTTCTCAGCACACCATATCAAATAACCTACCAGGGCTTTTCGTAGTTCTCAGAAAAATTGTATATCAATTTATTGATTGAAAAAAAATTTTGGAAGACATAGTTTATAGATTACCTGAAAAATTGGTGAAGTATAACAGTTTAACACTTTCGTTTATAGTAATTACCAAATCTTTGGTTGAACTAGTTGATACACTTGAAAATATTTTAAATGCATTCTAGAATCGAATGTATTTATTCTGTTTCCTAATATGATCAGTCATTTTGGCATATTTTCCAAACCGGAGTAGCTGGATTTTGTCAGTGTTATGTTCTATCTGAGATGGATAGTTTAGTCCCAAAGCTTTCGATTGTCAATTTAAACAACATATTTTGATATAAACTTCAAAAAGAAGTGGGTTATTAGAACCGCGACCTTTATCAAACAGGAACCCCCAAATGAGGTAATAAATAGTGATTTTCGGGGACATACTATCTCTCAATAATTCATTTCTTCTTGAAATATATTCTAAAATTGTTGTTTAGGAAGACAATCGAATATTTATGAATAAATCGCTCAGCTCAGAAAACACACTTTCCAAATTAAACAATCCATTGAATCTTTGCTTTTTGATTTGGTTATTCAGAATTCATTGATATTAGACTCATGGAAACATAGTTATTATTCGATTAAATGAAGTCGATGAGACATTTTAATGACGTATTGTAACGAAACTAAATACCGACGTCTACAAGGTTTCAGACAAGGAACTTTGTTCACCGAATTACAGTACATGTTTCACAATACAGGATAAAGTGATCTATCTATCTATCTATGCATTTTAGCGAGGAAAGCTTTCTTTTCAACGATATTATTTTTTTAGGCTGTACAATAGTTTTATAGGTATTTTTGGAGAGATTATAGTTTATGAACGAACCAATTTGACATAAGATAATAGGTCTTGGATTTATTGCACGTAATTCAATCACCTATTTGGCTGAATAATATTTTGATATTTTAGCTGATGTCAGTTTGTGATGAAAACCTCAGATCTAATCCCTAACCCTGACCATCAACTGTAAATCGTAGTCCTAATTCATCACAGTGCTTATTAATCCTCATTCAGTCCTAGTTAGTAGGTGGACATTTTCAACGTCACGTCAGCGTCGCTTAAAGGTCATTCATAAATTATGGTCTCACCGTATTTTTTATGCATTGTAGATTATAGTAAAATAGAGGAGTGTTACAAAATTATCAAATATAGTCAAACTTATTTAAGTATCGAGTGTAAAAGTCTAGAAACATAAAGTGGTATTGCACCATTGAATTAAGTAATCAAAGATTATCCAAGGATGTAGTATGTAGTATGGTAAAATCAGAAAGGATGCTTTAACCTTGGAAGAATAAGTAATTGAACACGACTGTTTTAAACATAGAGGTCAGATATAAAATAGTGAATTGCTGTAGCTTCATCTATGCACAAATTCCTAATCCAAACCTTCTTTGAGCCAGTTTTTCAACCTATAAACAAAAATTCTCATATGACCGGAATTGACTATGCGTTCAAGGATTAAGCAGTTGATTAAATTGGATTTCCCTTTGGGTTGATGTTTGGATAATTGTTTACCATGTGAATAGTTTGTACGATCAATATAACCTGGTCTATAAAATAAAATAAAAAAGCAACTGATAAATGAACAATAAGGTGACCTAAAGTTGTAATTTATTATATACAATTACCCGGATAAACCTCTTGCTGTAGAGAAATTTGTTTTAGAGATCTGCAACTGTATTCCCTTTTGAACTGTGGTAGTACTTTCAACATAATATTTCAGTTTCAGTTTACTATAAATAAACTTTAAATGGATGATATTGTCACAAAAATGATTTTCATTATTTCTTTTTTCCCTTTTCCTCTTAAATGACGGACATATAGATAGATGAAGTTTATTCAGTCATTTTCTTTTTCATTTATTCAGTAATTCAATAAATCTCATATTTCATGTAGAAAAAAGTTTTATGTTTTTACCAATCCAAATTATGTTCATTTCTAGTTTATTGTTTTGATTTTGTGTTTATTACAATTTAATCATTATTTATCTAATATAAAAAGGGGGTTTTGTGGATATTATAACATGTACTCACTAGTGACTGCCTTCAAGAGTTATTTCCTGGAGTTCTAGTGAGAAACAGTCACCATTGGAGTTCAACCAGGTCTGTTGTGAGATATCAACTCACTGAAGACAATAGTGGATGTGTCGCTCAATTTCGTGGATCGGTTGAAGTTAAACATTACCACTGTTGGACGCTGACCAGCTCAGTGGTCTAGAGGTTAAGTGTTCACGCACGAGACTGATGGGTTCTGGGTTTGAATTTGAGGGGGCGGGATCGTGAATGCGCACTTCTAGGGAGTCACACAATAAGACGAAACGGCTGTCCAGTGCTTCCAGGTTTTCCATGACGGTCTAGCTTCAATTGATTCATGATCTCAACTATTAAAATCACTATTTACTTATTTTTTCAACTGTTTGTTTTCTGTAACGATATGAACGTGTTATTATGTAATCATGTAAACTGATTTCCAAGAAAAACGAAACTAAAAATAAGATTGTAATTGTGGAAATCGAATATCGTTTGATACAATATATGTATATGATACGTTTGTGATTAGTATTGTTTGCAGATAAATAACTAGAAAACAACCTAATGTATCAGAAAGGGTTTTGTGGAGATTTAGTATTTTCATAGCTGAAAGCATGAGTCAATTGAAGCTAGACCTTCAAGGAAAACCTGGAAGCACTTGACGACCATTTCGTCCTGTTGTGAGACTCCTCAGCAGTGCGCGTCCACGATCTCTTCTCGCGTGATTCAAACCCAGGACCTACCAGTCTCGCGCCTGAGCACTTAACCGATACACCACTGAGACGGCATCAGATGGTGCTTCTAGAATTTCCTCGGTGGTTTAGCTTTAATTGACTCATGATCTCAAATATGAAAACCTAATATATACTTTGTATTTCTTAACAAAACACTAAATGAAAAAAAACTGTTTTTCTATGTAGTAAAGATTGTGACCAAGTTTTTGTACTAACTATTCATGGATTCAAACACTATGGTAATTGGAAAGTTTCGATTGGTATATTTGGTTCTTTATAGATAGATATTAGCAAATTTATGAGTGTTTCCGATCGATTAGAAGTTAAAGTAGGATATAGAAATTGTACATTTTTTTACACAGTGTGTTAATATTATAAAATCTGTATAAATTATTTTATTTAACCCTAAGTAGTCATGATTGGATTTAAATAAATTGATATTCAACACAGTCACTGCTCTGATGAATTTGACATCTCGATGCTTAGAGTTTAATTATACATCTCCGATCGAAACATAGAATAAAATTCAGCCAACAAATTTCATTGTCATCATGAAAGCGATTACTGACTAGAATGGATCTTAAAAGCTGATCTTAGTTGACCACTTCCAACGATCTATTATTTGGAGGGGTCTCATAGAGATTAATCTGATTTGTAGCTAGTATTCATCACATACTAACCTCAGTTGGGGTGCTACTGAAAACCAAAGAAGCAGTCAAGAGCTGTGTAGTCTTAGCATAGAACTCCTTTATGGTATATATCTACTACCTCACGAGAGATTAAATTAAGAACCTTATGGTCTAGCCACTAACTGTCTAACCGACGGAACCATTACATTGGCGTCCAACGACATAATTCCAACATCAATCAATGCGTGATATAGCTCGATGACCATCCAATAACTGCTTCATTTCCAATATGTTTAAACTTCATCAGTTACAACTTTACACTAGATCTACAGTAACGTCTTGAAGTATATCTCTAATGAGCTGATGATTAAGCAGATTGTGAAATCAGTCAAAATTGTCAACCTATGAAACTATAAACCGATTTCATTAGAACTATTGATATATGTAAACGTCAGTTTTCAAATAGAATCTATCCAACAGATTAGGAACTAATTGTATAAAAAACCATAACTGATGTTAATAAAAAAACCCTGATCAGATTCATTACATAAAGTTAATTGAATTTTGTTTCATTTTAGTATAGCAACGTTTTAATACTACAAATTGTCCCTTTTATTATATCATTACCAACTGAATAGTAAGGTAAGGTTTATCATATCCATAGGATTAAATTCTTTTTTACTATTTTTTGGCTGTAAGGATACTAATTGTTGTGCATATGTATTACACAAATACATATAAACACAAACATACTATCCAGGATGTTCATATTGTTGCAATCAATAAGTGTTGATAATGTAGAATAGGTCATGTTTTAATTACATAATTTCTTCATTTATATTTAATGTATCGGTAGATAAGTTCTATCAGTTATCAGGTAGATTTATACACAATATATAAATACCTGTATAAATAAAGATCACTTCCTATTCCTGTATGAATTAACTTTTATGGTATATGAACTTTCGGGTAAAAATTAATTTTCAGAAGAGGGTTTTGTGGAGATTTTAGTAATTTTATATAGTTGAGATCATGAATCCATTGAAGCTAGAGCACCATGGAAAACCTGGAAGTATTGGACGGCCGTTTCGTGCTATTGTGGGACTCCTCAGCAGTGCGCATCCACTAATTTAACATTAGCTTATCAAATTGATATTCTTTTTAAAAAAACACATCATATATTCCCTTGGTGTGGCTTACTTGTATCTTATTATTATTTAGGACTGCAACTAATTAGTCTCTTGTTGGCATATGTACATCCTCTGCGGATTGCCTCGATATATTGTCAACAAGAGACTGATCAATTGCAGTCCCAAATAACAATGGGAAGATACAAGTATACAACACCAAGTGAATATAACTTCACCACAGTGCACAAGCAGATGGTTATGAGGACTCAGTAGCTAAGTGAATAACGCGATGGCGTTTGAAGCGAACGGTACTGGGTACAAGTCCCACAGTGAACATCAACTCTGACATGCACGTAGATTTAGCTGACGAGTCCCAAATAGGACGAAACCCGTATTCTAGATTCCACTGCTAACCACTATCCATCTTTGTTTAAAAACATCATATATTTCATTTATTTCTATTCGACATTTATCAATGAAGCTTGTGTAATCGAAAAGTAAGCTCAATTTTTTAGTAAAATGATTTGTTTATATAAATATATTCTGGATAAAACTTCTTCATAAACGGATAATAGTTATGAACGAGTTCATAACTTGTTTTTACGATAGATTTCTCAAAATAAACACCTAAAGTGATACTTCAAAAGTAGCTTACTAAAAGATTTTGATGGCATTTAAGATCAATTTAGAAGGATAAACTAGTGGATTCTTAATTACTCAGTGGTTTACTTATATCTCCAAGATTTGAATTTGTGTAATGGCATATAATTGATAAATATTTCACGACATCAAAACAAGTGTATAAAGTTCTCAAACTAATCCTCAGATCATTATAGTAACTGTCAACAAGAATTAATCACAACTGTATGTAGCCAAAAAATGGAACAATATTATAACGGTCTCAAGACATTTTAGGACAATAAAGTAGATTGGAATTTCATTCTTCTATTAATGTTCACAAAACCGTAACTCTGTTAGGTATATATATATATAACTATTTAGTCCTAGTATGGTACCTTAGTTCAGTGTTTGTCGCAAGACCTGGTAATCTGCGTATCGATTCCCGAAAGCATTAAGGATGTACACTATCAAGAGGTCTCTTGCTAGGACGAAATAACATACCAGTGCTTCCTGATTTTTAGTGGTTGTCATCTAAGATTAGTCGGTGAAGTAAACTAAAAAAGTGAATGTTTTGACTACACCATTAAATGAATACATCATAATTTTTTAAAAGATTAACTATGTCACCGCACTTTGATTGCAAAATTTATGGAAAAGAAAATTTACTGTTTTAAATAATTTGTCATTCAAAAGGTGTTTCTCCTAAGTGTAGAACTTCTCAGTCGTGTGTAACCGTGCTCTATCAATGGTCAAGCCTAGGCACCTACAAGTTTTCCGATGCAACCCTAACCCTTAAGACCATTAGATTGGACTATAGTAACACAAGTTCAACTTCAATTAATTCAAGTTATAGTATATAGTATAGTGTTTTATCATTATCATGTCAGAACCACCTGATTTACATCAATCTGTTGCGAACACAACCATATAAGTTAAACCAATCTTTATAATTAATTCTTTTTACTTAGTCAGGAATGTATTTTACACCTGTTGTTTGTATCCAGTAGAAACAAGTTAAAAGTTGAGGTGAAAAAAATGTATGACTATCGGCTATCATATTTGATTGCATTTTCTCTTTTTACATAAAAACATATATCAAATCATTCACATAAACAATACAATATCAAACACTTCACTTCTACCCGAAGTTTGTGCTGATGATGTCGTTCAGAAGGACGATGAAAGCTCCATGACTAAACCATCCAACTCAGAGAACTAACCTACATCAAAAATATCACAAATCCATCCAATTACAAAAACGTTTTAAGTTACACATTTTAAAACTTCAAAAATACCGTATATTTGTTCCATTAAGGGTGAATACGTTCTTTTTCAATAAAAATAAAATATTTAGAAATCATGCATTCATATGCGAGACAGAAGGTTCTTGGTTCGATTCCCGCATTCAGGGATCGTGGATAGGGACTGATGAAGAGTTTCATACTAGGATGAAATGGTCATTCAGGGTTTCCATGTTTTTGAAAGTGGTTTAACTTATATCAGTTCATGATTTCAATGAAAAATAAAGTGTATTCAAAACAAAAAATCAATCTACTTTTTTGGCTCTTATCTAAGATTAATTTAGATAATCAATAGAGAAGTGACTGTTACTTTTAAGGCTTTCAATAATGATTGATGATGATCAGTGGATTATTCTTAACAGTTATGTTTTGTAGTATATGACGTGAAAACTATAACAAGTTAACTGTTTTTATTGATTATTCTGTTCGAAAATGTTGCACATTAAATATGGAAACTGAAACCCCCTTTATGTGTTCAAAAACAATTTGTTGTTACCCTTAATCTACCCTGGTAATACTGATTTATTATCCAGAGTGGTTATCACACTGTTTTTGTGTACCTTATTCTTCTTTGTTACGACTTACCTTTGATATAAATGTTAGTTATCAAAATAAAAACTACTGATTACATTTAATATCGTATTATAGATTTTGGCCATCATTATATTAGGTCCTAAGGGTTATGTTATCTATTCTGAAATCTGTGTAGCGAGATTAAATAATTAATCAAATATTGAATTAGAACCGTCAGTTTGTTACGCACTACCTGTCTCCAAAATAATCAGTTATTAAGTGATTCAAGGCAATCGACAGGAAATTCTGAACAAACACGGTTTAAAGTTAGTCGGCACTAGTTACAAAGCTTACTTATAATCTTGTGGGAGTTCGTGGTCCTAGTGGAACTTTGACCTGCATCGCCCGACTTCAAAATGTGAGACATTACCATTGAGCTATTTTGATCATGACTGACTTCATCTAGAATTGACAAATTTACATTAATTGGTCACTGAGTAGTGATCAATGTCATGTTTGTATAGTCGGACTCTATCAGTTAAGTTGCATTGTGGACACTGGTGTAACTGATTAGATGTTACTTGTGTTGTGCTTTGATATTCAATGATCAAAGATTCCTACAATCTTGAGAAAACTAGTGTTCCTCTATTAGTTTCTTAATATTCTTCCACAGTTAAAAGAAACCAGAAGTCTCAAATCTAGCATTATTTAACTCTACATAAATATTAGTGACTGTATTTTTTATTTAAGCAAGTGATAAGATTTTTTAATTTCAGTATGGTTTATTTTTGACTATACTAAACGTTTTCATAATTTTCATTATTAGTGTCGATAGCGTTTAGTCCCCTTTTGTGCGACATAAACGATACTATTCAGTAGTTGGATGGATAAAAAAGTTTTGTATATTCACTTATGATTAGAATGATCTTGTGTAAGCTTATTTATAACTAGAAGAATGGATATGTCTAAAAGATGGTCAATAATGATTAGAAGTTTTTAAAGTCAATAAGAGGGTCAATACTTTGATTTATTAACATTATGCTTATGACCATGTGTTAAATACTTGCATATTCATCTGTCTTTAAGTGTACCCAGTATTATAAATATTTACTCACTTATATATGTACAAAAGCCTGTATGAAAATTCGGCTATGATAGTTCGTGAATCTAGAGTAATAATAAGGAACTAATATAACATAACAGAATCCAATGAAATTAAGAAGAAATGAACAATTTTCTTATTTTATTGTGGCCTAGATACGGAGATTGATTGATTTATTGACTTTCTTAGGTATCATCAATATCATTGTCCATACATCTAATTAGATCCTTTAAAAATTATATTAATAGCAAACTTCATAGTATATGTTATTTAAATAATACATTATATTTCTTTAATTCAGAGATGTAGTCGCGGAAACCTGGAAAAATTTTTTTAAAAATATAATATTGTTATATCGATTGTTTGCGTACGTGCCCTGTTAATATATGAAGTGATGATCCCCGCCTATCAGAGAGCAGTAAATTATCGATCAGAACAATGATACACGAAAAACCGTACAAGCAGTCTTGAGCACTCACCAGTCCTGCTTTCTGCCTAGCACAGCCAGTTAAGTCCAGAACACCAATAACAACCTCTGCAATATGAATCATTATTCTCAAACATACTGGGTTTATGTACCCAACAAACAGACTACATCGTACCACAAAATAGAAAATAACATTTGTACAAGATTTAGCCAAATGTGGCTGTGAATAGAGGGAACAGTAATTAATGGACTAGGGATAACTCAAGAATGGTAAGACGTATAATCATAATCTATAGGTCAAAATAAAGCTTATAATAAAAGGAACATGAATATGAATAGTTTAGTTACTTAACAATTATACAATAGGAAATATACATATCGCATTGGTCCATAAATAGTCCTCAAAAGTTACCCTTCATAATTCTCTTCGGGATATAACAAATATAACTATATTTGCGTATGTAGAACCATGAGCTAGCAACATGTAATGTATCAAAAAGAATTGAATTATTATCTATAAATGTTCGCTATATTATGAATACTCATAGGGTGTTCATGTATATGTACAAAGTTGATTCATTTATAAAGAATTGAATAATTTATGCAAATTTGGGAATTTTAACGAGTCTTATATGATAGATGTGTATCATATACAAATCAATCTGATATAGACATCTTGATATGAATTGAAGGTAAACATGTAGTTCTAGATAGGTTTTTCTACCTACCTGGGACTCGTCAACCGGATGTATCTACACAACGTCAATTGAACAAGTTAGATCAGTAACTAATTGGATAACTTACTTGGTGTCAGATACAAAAATAGATTAGGTTTGAGTTCCGGTGTAAATATAAACACTTCAAAATGGTAGTTATATCGAGGGGACGAGTCTTAAATAGCAATAAACGTGCACTTTAGATTCCACTGTTTGGAAGTGACAGTGTACTTTTTTAATTTGATATCTAATTAGTAGTTATTTCAATCCGTAAATGTTTAACCGTTGAACTATGGTTATTCAAATCTTTTCTCTAATAAACACATTAGTTTTTCATTATACCTGAATATTCATTAGTCACTCATCATGTACACTTCACTTAGGTAGACAAATAGAAGGACGATGATCAAATCACTTCATCATAAAAATATATATTGAAAAATGCTATTTTTTGGCTTTGTATACTTACCAAATGTGATATAATATTGAAGTTTTCCGTTGTGAAAACCATGACAAGAATGTTTTCAATTACACTGTTGTAAGGCATTACTCCAACATACGTGAATATATATGTGGATATAAAAAATATTCAACCAATCAAGGCAATTTATGAACCAGTGGTCTCGATGAAATAGATTATATGATATAGCAAATATAACATATCTCTGATGTGTAACAATAACTTGTGAGCTACAATCTGTAAGTACTTTTTAACTGATAAAATGGACTCGGCCAGAAGTATGAATTTCGTCACACGATTCCTAGTTATTCTCTACGGATAAACTACCAGTACTATTACCACTACCATCATCACTACTCTCATTACTACTGCTATCAACACTGTCACTGCTAACACTACTATTGCGACTATTACCATTATTATTATTATAACTATTGTTACCAACCGATACTGACGCTGGGAAGACCAATTTATTGCTTAATGTGCGGTCATACAGTGTTTATTAAATTTTGAAAATTGTACACCAAGTACATTATTGGCACACCTTCTTGGAATTGCTTCTGACAGATTTTTATTGTTCCTTAATTCTCGTTGTTATCTTGATTATTTTCGGTTCCCTTCTCTGTTCTCTTCTCTTTCAATCTTTTCAACCTTCTACTCGTAGACATTCCACTTCCTACTGATGTTACATACTACTTACATCTGCAAACATGAGTAATATGCACTGTTATTATTACTGAAATAGTTTCATTCAATCCAATCTTTGCTACATAGACATACTTCCATTACGATGCTAAAAAATCATTAGAGAAATTAGTAGAGAAAGCTTAGTAATAATGAAGATCCGTATTTTATTACATAAGGAATATATACTGTAAGACGCAGTAAACACATTATGATCAATCATTATGTAACCGTATTCATATGTTAGACTGGATCAAATCAATGTTAAAAACTGCATAACTTATTGATTATAAAAAGAAATCTTTAAATTTTTCTAATCTGAATTCAATGATAAGTTACTCTGTATAAGAAAACCTTACTGAAATGTTTTAGTTTTAACAGTAGTCATTTAATGGATACGCAAAACTTGGGCATGCAAAAATTAAACAATGAGATTTACTGGACTGTTGTTTTAAAGATTGACAACTTTTGATTGATATAAAAACCAAAAAAATTACTGGTTTTTTTCAATAAAGTAGTTTTTCTTAACGTTTTACTCACATTTTTGGTTGTAATCTGATTGACGTAAAGTAAAACAAATATAAACTTATTCGTTATGGAGTGGCAACTTAATGATGAAAAACTGAATAGTTGTTCCATAATGATTTAACATTTATTTTCAAGGAAGGAAAAGGTCACTCCTGCGAGGCGGGATCGTGCATGCACACTGTGAGGAGTCCCACAATAGGACGAAACGACCGTACAGCGCCTTCAGGTTTTCCACGGTGGTCTAGCTTCAAATAACTCATGATCTCAACTACATAAAGTTACTAAAATCTCCACAAAATCCCCCTTGTGAAAAGGTCAGTAGTTCGTTTCACACTATACTGATTTTCATTGAGTGAAATCGTTTTTAGAAGGGGGTTTTGTGGAGATTTTAGTAATTTTATATAGTCGAAATAATGAGTCGTGGATTGGTTGAAGTTACTCATTAACACCGTTGGATGCCGACCGGCTAAGTGGTCTAGTGGTTAAGCGCTCTCCTGCGAGACTGATAGGTCCTGGGTTGGAATCTCGCGAGGCGGGATCGTGGATCCGCACTTCTGAGGAGTCCCACAATAGGACGAAACGACCGTCCAGTGCTTCCAGGTTTTCTAGCTTCAATTGACTAATGATTTCAACTATATGAAATCATTTTGTTATAAACCGTCAATGTATATAAGTTTTGCTATTATCTAACATTTTAATTATTATGCAACCTAGAATTCATGACAGTTTATTATTTTTTAAAAGAAATGAAGGTTGCATTGCATTTATACAAATGACATGAAGTAAACTACATAATTAGATTAAAAATATATTTTTTGCTATATCCGAATGAGTAGTTGAGCAATATCATAAATTGATTGAAAGTAAACCTATGTGCTATTGGATACGAGTTAGCGGTCTAGAGGTTAAAAATTCAATTGAGCCCCTATAATGGGGTCGTCGGTATGGACTACTGCGAAGTCCCATATTATGACAGAACAGTTATCAATCGCTTTCTGGTTTTCAGTGATAATCATTATCTAAACTAGAAAGCAAGTAAACTTCTATTGAACATATATTCTCTATATAATTTTCTACTGGTTCGGATATAATCAAAAATATATTTACGATTAACGTCCTGTCTAATGCTCAATTTATTTGGAACTATCAAGTTCAATCATGGTATTGATATCTATAAATAATTGAATACCAGTTATTCATTTGTCAATCATGAGATATAAACCTGATCTTCCGGTAGTCAGTTTTTAAAATAAATTTATAATGAGGTATAATAAAGATAGTTCAGTGAATAAAATTTCATTATGCGATTGAAGATAGCCGACAGGTAAAAACCTGAATAATCTAAGCTTGTCAGTAATATCTTTTCAACAATTGTTCTTACAAAGGCAGAACAACTGTATCTATAGTTATTTGATAAATACCTGCAATTAGAAAGGACTTAATCATCAAATAACATATAGAAGAGAGGTATGAAAGATAGTTGTCCACTCGACTCATATAAGAAGGATAAACAAATGTGAGAAAACAAATGCAATACATGAAAGAAATCATAAAAATACTAAATGAGAGTGCTAGAATCATGATAAAATAAGAAACCAGGTATGATCAAATCTAAATATCAAGACCTGAATTGAATCAATGGTTTGACAAAACCTTAGTTCAGTACAAATTTCAGAACTCCAACTTCTTTTAGAACCAGTCTTTCTAACTTTATGAATACTTTTAAATGATAATTCTGGTGTTTGGACAGATAAATGATAAAAAAATAGTTAGATATTCAACAACAGAACTACTAACTAGCTTATATTCACGTTTCAATCAGAAATCACATTGTATAGTGTTCGGATATGCGTAAGCAAATACATTATTAGTGAATAACATTATAATGATACAACTACTGATAATGATAATAAAATCATTCAATTAACTTGGCTTCATTACACTTAAGTATTAGTATGAAATCACAATCATTTTAATATGAATTGCTTGTAATCTTTATTTTATCTACCTATTAATATTAACTCATTAACATAGATGCATATGATAAGTATAATCTTCTTTACTATGTTCTTAGCAAATATACAAAATAGTCATTTGGTCGTATTGGAAGAAAAAACAAAGTAATGCTTAAACATAATATAAACATTGAAAAATATATGCGTACTGCTGATGAGTCCCATACTAGGACGAAACGCCTATTTAGTGCTTCTAGGTTTTCAGTGGTGGTCTAGCTTAGATCGACTGAAGAATTCAACTACTAAAATTACTACATTATCCATAAACGTTATCTGTTATCTGTTGGCTAACTCCAATTTTAACCATTAACCATTGTATCTACATGTTTTACTCATAAATAAGTCTTCATATAAAAGAATTATTTTTTATTTGACAACCAATGAAAACCAAGAACCAAGTGTTACTACTATAACACTCCTCAGAAATCCACATTTGTAAGCTCATAGGCGATCAAAATCAAAACTTTAAAGTTTCACTTCGAGCACTGTTGTCGAGTTTCCTACTAGAGTGAAACAACTGTTTAGTTCTCTCTGGTTTACACCGATAATCCAACCAAGGTCAGTAAATAATATCAAACTTTAAATTTAATAATCTCCTCTTCACCTTGAAATGAAAATATACACACTATTATATCAAGGTTAAGTATATTACTATAATAAATAAAATAGCCAATATGGGAGAATTGTTTAGTAGAAAATTCATACTTACAGCTTTTTTTAAGTTCTAACCTCAGTATTTGTTTTGCTTAGATCTATGAACTTAAACCAAAACAAGCTAAGATTACTTGTTAATTTATTCTATCTGACAGTTTACATAAGATTTATTTAATAAACAAACACGACAATCTATTTAAACTACCATGGTAATTAATACACAACTTGTGACCTATTTTTTAAACGTAAATGTGAACCCCAATAACCACTGGAATCATCCAAATGATCTTCTTAAGTATATTCCGCATGTACTTTACAAACGTTACTACCGAGTAAGTTATGCAGCAATTAACTTTCTGTAGGACTAAGATATTTAAATTGATTGATCATCAGATTATAACCAATTAGATTCGATTTCCTGTTGATTAAATTGTAATGTTTCAGTCACCAATCTAAGTACCACAATAACACTTGATAATTACTCTTTAATGTTAAGTGGTTAAATGTGTCTGGAAGTGAAACTCTGCTCTTAGGTTTCAATTAGCACTAGTAATTAGACAAACTCGGTAATCGATTGATCTTTGATCTACATTATGTAAACAAATTTATTCCGATCAAAATGCTCTGATACTTAATTACATGTGACATTTGTTACTGTAATATATCTTGAAATACGTTGCGGCTAATCAACACTTAAATGTATATAATGTTAGTCAATTCAGAATAACTTATATACTGATAAATTTTTGTACAGAAAATGTGTCAGTTTTAACGATCTCAACCTGATTCCATACACATACTAGATTAGAACAGTAAGAATGCATTATTTTTTTGGACATATTATTCATTTTTATAGTTTATTAGATAGTAAAAAACTCAATAACTCCTTTTGTAAACATATACAATGTCATTGTAAGCAAAGATGGATAGTGGATAGCAGTGGAATCCAGTTTGACACGCGTTTTGTCCTATTTGGGACTCCTCAGCATCCACGATCCCGCCTTGCGAGACTTGAACACAGGACCTATGAGTCTTGCAGGCGAGCGCTTAACCACTAAACCACTGAGCCGGCATCCAGTGATGTTAATGTCTAACTTCAACCAATCCATGAAGTTGAACAACCATTCAGTGAGTTGATATCTCCCAACAGACCTGGTTGAACTCCACTGGTTACTACTTCTCACTAGAACTCTAGGCTCTCGCGAAGCGGAATCGTGGATGCGCACTGCTGAGAAGTCCCACAATGGGACAAAATGGCCGTCCAATGCTTCCAGGTTTTCCATGGTGGTCTAGTTTCAATTGACTCATGATTTCAACTATATAAAACTACTAATTTCTTCACGAAACCCCCTTCTGATAAAAAATCAAAAAAGTATTGAACTATTTCCTTCCTAGTTACTTTCATTCATATTGTTTTTATGATGTCATTAATTGTAAATTACTGATATCTAATGAATAAATGTTTAACTTTACACTTATTCTAATTTACAATGATTGTCTTTCACTCAAGAACTGTTTATATAGAAAAAGAGGAGAATTGAACAAGATTCAATTTTTTTTCTTTTCGTATGATAAACTTCATTTTCCTAGTTACACTTATTGTCTCTAAGCTAAAATATATTGTTGTATGTGTTGTTACCGATGATTTTGTATGCAAGACTATGAGAGGGGATAGTTTGAAATTTTTGTATATTTGGTAATAGTAGTAACAATAATAATCGTAATCGTAATAGTAATAGTAATTATAGTATAATGATTATATCAGCTGTTTCGTGTATAATAATTGACATTTCTGTTTCTTACAACCAGGAAACAAAACTAAGGTACAATTCATTCAATGGATTCCTAATACCTAGGGCAATTCTTTTCCTTTTTTTTAACTAACCAATATAGATTTCTATCAACTTGTAACTTATTCAACATGTTAGTTGTTTGTTTTTTACATTGTAATTAGTAAATATCACAACATAGTAACAAATTATGCTGAATTAGAGTCAGCAGATCATATTTACACACAAAATTGTGGGTTTGTTTTTTATTTTAATGAAGGAATGTATGTTGGTTCAATTGGAAAGGATTTAATTAATAGGCAACTACTTATTCTCATAAGTTTTTTCCCTTCTTTTAAATTATTGTTACACATTATTTTATGCATGTCAATTTCACAGACTCCCGATTCAGTAGTTTGTTTTCTCATGTAAACACAAGGGAATACATCAAAACAAAGTTTTATGTTGAGCAAAGATGGATAGTGGATAGTAGTGGAATCCAGTTTGACGCGCGTTTCGTCCTATTTAGGAATCCTCAGTTGAATGTACCTGCATCTCAGAGTTGATGTTCCCTCTGGGACTCGAACCCAGTACCCTCGCTTCAAACGCCATTGCGTTATCCACTCGGTTACTGAGTCCTGATAGCCACTTGCTTGTGCAATGGGGTGAAGTTTTAATTCACTTAGTATTGTTTAGTTATTTAGCTATATGTTGTATTGGGAATTATTTAAACAAGTAGTTTGGTAAACTGTTATCGTACAGTATAGGATTTGTGGAAAATTTCAAACTCTATGAAGATCATGAATCGGTCTAGGTTTGATAGTCATTGAAAACTTCGAAACATCAGACAGATATATCGTCTTAGAGTTAGATTCCTCGACGGTGCATATTCAGACTCTGTAATCGGCAATCAAACCACATTCCAGGGCTTAACTGTGGAATCGTAGGTCGGGGGTTCTACCTCCGGTTTGGAGGCCAAGAATGTTCACTGATGTAGGGTCGAGAAGTGTTAAATATTTACTTTGAATGGATATGATTTGGTCTAATTCTTTTCCAATTGTTAAATCAACTTAAATTCATCAATGATAGATATAAAAATGTACTGTAAATTTGAAAATGTAACAACTGTAAGCTCATGTTTATTATATTTTGATTATAGTTAGCATTAAGATTCAGAATCTAAATGTCATTCTATCTAGAGCCCAACGAATGACTGATATCAACACAGTGACTCAAATCTAGTACCTTTCACTTCAAATCATAAAAGAATTATGTACAAAACTATTGAGACCAGATAACCATTGATATTTCTAATTAGTATATCATCTCTACCAATCGTATTAACATTGTTTGTGCTATTTCAGTCTAATTAATTGATGAGTTTAAGTCAAAATTATATTAATTTGCAATCATAACTATTATAATATCAGCTTAAATGAAATATTTTCAATACAACAAATCAAGTAATATTTTACGGTAACCCAGATAGAAAAATATCTTGAGAGAACTTTTTAAACTCTTCAAAAGATATTAACGGAGTCATGAAAAAAAAACAAGCCTCTTTCACTAGCCATTTCGTCAAAGTATAAGGATTATCCAGTAATGCCTATCCACAAACCTATCAAGTGCCAAACTAAGAACATTCAAGACACTCTACTAGACAGTGACCTTTTGACCATTGAACTGTCCAGCGTTCACTGTTTATCGACATTTATCCAAGTTGACATATCGATTCATGATAAAATCCAACTTCAACATTAACTCATCCTCCTATTTGGTTCAACTTAACAAATATATTTTATCAGAATGAGGGTTTGTGGAGATTGTGGTATTTTTAATAGTTGAATTCATGAGTCAATTGAAGCTAGAGCACCATGGAAAACCTGGAAGCACTGGACGGTCATTTCGTCCTATTATGGGACTTCTCAGCAGTGCCCATCCACGACCTCGCCTCGCGAAACGGCCGTCCAGTGCTTCCAGGTTTTCCTTGGTGGTCTAGCTTCAATTGACTTATGCTTTTAACTATGCAAATATAAATATAACTTCATTTACATTATAACAGTAGATACAGTACTGAAAAAAATACGAAATTGATCACAATACAAATCGATTTATGCTAATCTAATAGATATTGAAAAACAGTGGGAAATATAAAACGGAATCATGAAAGATCTTAATAAATCAGTAAAAACATCCTATTACAATCGGCATATCATATACTCAGTATTCTAGATTATTCATATTCTTAAGGGTTATGATATTTATTTAGGGCGATTGTTGACAATAAGTCAAAACACCTAGACTTCGATTGTGTATCAGTTGTTCGTCGTCTGCTCCCTACGAGATTTAAATCCATGCCACCAACCTTTACAGATTATGTTACTACTGGGTCATTGGGACAGAGAACAACCCCATGTAGGAGGTTAGATGTGTCCATTTCGTTAATATTGACATTATTCTTATTACTTAATTATATTCACTTCTTTTAAACTATATTTCGCATTTTACTTTTAAACATTAGTGTCTATCATAGTGAAATAGTAAAGTATAGAAACAAAGGTGGTATACTTCTGTCATTCATCCAATTTTTTCGATGAGACGCACTTTTGAATTAGTTCCAATTTTATGTAAAAAGTAATGAAGTTAATGAATATTTCAAATTACACACATCAATTTTATTCAATCTTCTTTACTCATTTGTCCGGGTAAACATTAAATATTCTGTAAACTAATTAAAACACTAGATATGTCTATCATCAGTAAACTATTTTAGTTCTTCGATAAAACTCTGGACATTAGTTAATAGTAGTGTAGAATGGGCAATTGTTTCTAGCAGAGAGTGAAGCAAACCAAATGCAGATGTATTGTTCTTTTCATAATATTTTGTGGACATTTAACATAATATTGGGGATGATGAACTATATTTAGATGCACGGATCACCAACTTAAGTGATCTATGTGGATAGAAGGTCTACTCGTGTTGGATATAAAAGGTGTTACCTCCTTACTTACATCACAGTAACATCTCTTAATTATTACCTAGTCTGACCTATCCTACCTGATAGCCAGGTAAATTATCTTGTTTGATGACTGACTCAAATAAGTAATCTTGCAGGAACAATGTCTTATATTAGTAAGAACAGATAAGGGAAGTACGAAGTAGAACCAATGACACATTGGCCAGTCCATCACCTTTTTTATGCAAACCAATTATTATTAATAACTTTATTTAATATCATATTTTTGGTACAATACGGAATTCCCAGCAGAAAGTATTTCAACAAGTTTCCGTTTCCTACTTTTTCGTCGATCTTAACGATAAATATTGAGTGATCGCCAGCTAGATGAACATTTTTCAGAAACGCACCTGAATAGGTTGTGCGATTAATAGCCATAATGATGTATTAAAACAAATAAAATTAGATAACTTGTTGAAATATATAGATGACAGGAACATGTAACCCAGATGTTTAAGCAGGCCTCCAATATGATTAGTCCACACTGGCTATAACTGATCTTGATGAGGCTCAGTTGTCTGTTTTAACGTTCAGTGATCTATCGCTAAACGTTGACACCGTTCAGTTTGATGTCTGTCTTGGTTAGGGCACAGTGACATTCCGCTGACCCTGTAGTTGTTATTTTGATACTATGAGTAAAAGATTAAGATAAGATAATCATAATAATATTAGCAAGTAATCCCTTTGGTTGGCCTTTACATCTATAAACACTCCGTTAATGACCTGAGACTTAAGATTACGTAGTTAAAAATTGATCACAATAATGTAAATTTATTCACTCCCAATTATCTTCTAAATTCTAAGTTTTAGTATTCCTTTAGAAATATCTTGCTCAGTATCGTTTCTACTACACTAGTTATATCCCTTTTTCATCTACCTTTTTAATTTTATTTCATCTTTGTGATAGTTTGGGTTAATGTACATATTTTACTAGATTCTATATGGATGATAATTATGAGTAGTAATATCATAAAATAAGCAGTTAGAGACTAAATTATTGTTCATACGAATGATATTTAGTGTATATTAAGTAATAAAAGAAAAATAGCCCATATTCTTTTGAAAAGAACATAATTATTATGGTTATGGATTATTCAAACAATTTAATAATTTTACTCATTTAGGTTAAGGGACACTAAATGTGCAATTTTCTTAACATATAAATCATTAATAATATCTGATCTTTTGATGTTTTCTATCCTGAATAGTCAGTATAGTGAATAATCTTATATTTACTAAGTAATAACCAGTCAGTTGTAAGTATCTCAGTCAAACAGAAAGTCATATAAGACTCTAATAACTTAATGATACCATCACTGACTATGAACTTAGGTAATACAGATTTGAAACTGAAACGAAGTATGAGTTTCCACGAAACTGTAGGTACTCTTCGCTTGCAAGTATCAATCAGCACAAAATTTATATCAGCCAGAGTTACCTATCGATTAACTTTCACTGCATAACATTGATTCTGCATATTTATTTATTAGAAATAATAATGTGAGCTGAATTATTTTACATAATAGGTTGAGGTACACAGACAAAATGTCTGCGAACTTTATGATTTCTGTTACTTCAAAAAACCACCACAATGTTTCATCTAATTATGTCATTCAATTTTAGGACTGTACAGTCTTTTTTTTGCTGGTTAAATATCTAATGTAATTGTTTGTGCTATAGTTGATCAATATAGGAAAGGGTTAGTATAAATTTATCTTTATAGGTCAAACTAGTTCAAATACATTATCAATTACATAAAAATATAAATCTAAATATATTGGTGTCATAACCTCATTCAAAAAACGTTTTTTTCTATTTATCATAGATGAAATCATGAGTCAATTGAAGCTAGACCACTATAGGAAACCTGGAAGCACTGGACGGCCGTGGGTTCGAATCTCGCGAGTGCGGGATCGTGGATGCGCACTGCTGAGGAGTCCCATAATAGGACCAAACGGCCGTCAAGCAGTGCTTCCAGGTTTTCCATGGTGCTCTAGCTTCAATTGGCTGATGATTTCAACTATGAAAAATACTGAAATCTCCACAAAACCCCTTCTGTATTATTCTATGCTCAATAATTATTTTAGATCTGTCTGTATTATTTTAAATGTGTAAAACCAAAATCTAGTTTTTTCGAATCATATTTAGTTTAATAGTTAAATTCATGAGTTAATTGAAGCTAGACCACCATGGAAAACCTGGAAGCACCGAACGGCCGTTTCATCCATATTTGAGACTCCTCATTCGTCCACATTTAAGATCCCGCCCCACGAGATTCGAACTTGTGCGCGAACACTTAACCTCTAGACCGCTAAACCGGAGTTCAATAGTGTTAATGTCTAACTTCAACCCCCTTTCTGATAATAATCATATTTATTTGACTAATGATAACTGTAGATTTAAGGTGTTTATATTGTTTCGTCAAACGCTCAATAAATGTAAAGCTTTCAGACATTTATAGATAACCTATCTGTTTTGTAAAGGTTTTGTAATTTCTAGTTGTTATTAATTTAATTTCTTTGTCTTTATTATCATGTGTGTATTTTGAGCGGATTAACACAATAGACTATTATGTCGGAAGTTTAAGTGTACTCAATAATGTATATGAACAATAATGAGATCCAAGTACATCCTGCTAACGAATTTCGATTAAAACTAAACGTGCTTCCTGGATTCCACAAATACTCACTTAATATACTGAAAAACTTTATGCTTGCTTGAGTGTTAATATAATTAACTAACAAAGTTGTAATAAGCTAACAAAACAGACAACATAGTTGTTACCAAATATACGGAATTAATTAAATGTAGGGAGTACATAATACCCCAGGGATAAAATGGAGTAAGTGTGATTATCACTAACCTAAAATGTGATACAAAGTTCATATAAAACCAATGATAATTAAGAATTTTAATTAGAACAGTATAATTTGAAAAAGAGTAATTTCTTCAACAAAATATGTACAGAAATTGTTGTGCACATAAGAGCCTAATATTTCAAGGCTTGGATTATAGTTAGGCAATAAATTTAACATTCGTTATACGGTTGCTATGATGTATAGAGGGGTGTTTATGGCGATTAATTGAAGTTATAGGTTGTGTTCATATGGTTACAAGTGATGAGTTCTTAAAATATTTTTGAAACATCATAACCGTTTGGTTTCATCCAAGTAGGAAATGAAATATTCATCATCGGTTACTATAAGCTATGGAGCAACAATCATCTAATTTCATTAATGATAACTAGTTCGCTTCAAACATTCATGCAGTTCATAAGTGAAAACTCATGAAACTCTCAATAACTCATTTCAAACTAGGTCACCAGTAAGCGAGATTATATAATTATTAAATAGGTTATGTGGAGCACCTAGCAACAACCGGAAAGAGGAGCACAGGATAAAGTTGACTGTTGATCCCTAGTTGATGGCCTATATTCCACTAGTGGTAACAGGCTTAGGTAAGTAAGGATGTTTGTGGAGATATGTCATAGTAGGAGTGAAGCAGCCGTCATTGGATGATCATTGTGTCATTTTATAAATCAACTGAATTTGAGAATTAACACAATTAAGTGAAAACCCTATGTTCATAAGAATAACCTTGAGATTTGAGAATTCTAACTTCAATCTCTTAGATGGATATTCATGGATGTTCGAGGTTGAATAGTTTGACTCTGAGACGAAATAGTGATCATGTGTCTCGTGGTTTATAATGGTACCTCTTCTAAGTTCAGTCCGTGATGGATACCACTTACAAATTAATTACCATTTATTTTACGGCATTTTCGTTTGTCTTTCCTCTCGTAAAGTTAAACCCCTTTATTAAAACAACTATTATCCAACTATTCAAGAAATAAATTAAGTCTTTTGACGTAGCAAGTATTGAAGCTTACGAATACTTAGATATCGTTACTGACACATAAACAAGATTTCGAAATTGTTGAAGGGAACAATCATCTATAAGATGCTTCTACTTCACTTTTTTTACATTTTACAATTTCAGTTAACAAATTTATTTAACACCAGTGAAGTTTTTCATTTTACAATAAACGATTTCTTCTTTTTAAACTCTTTTCTTGATATCAGAAACTACCAATAGCTCCTGATGTAACCGAAGAAGAATTAACACCTGAAGAAATATCAAGACGTAAAGAATTCAAACAAAAACGTCATCTAGTAGACTTAGAAGGTGCTGATGGATTAAATTTGAAAGCCGTTTTAGCACATCGTGTCCCTTTACCTGGTGTAGAAGGTGACGATGAAGCAGAAGTAGAAGCCGAGAAAAATGTAGAAGAAGAAGAAGAAAACCATGATGAAATCAAAGTTACCGATCAACAATTTCATCAGACAATTGAACAAATTCCCAGTAGATCTATCTATCCAACAAATAATGATGATTCATTTTCATTACTGTCCAAATCATCAAAACACCAATCAGATATTGAATGGAATTTCTCTAATATGGAACATGAAACAATTATCGATACATTGTCGAATAGGAGATCTGATCAATTGGATAGTTGTTGTGAAACAACAAATATTTCATATTCAGTCCCTAATATTGTGAACACATTGTCAACTTCAACAGACACCATCCCAAATGACAACAATAAGAATCAATGAGAATAACAGCAACTAACTTATTATTCTTCTATTATTTTTTCTCATCCTCAAATGATTTTATTGTAGGTTATCATCCACACTACATCACATAAACATAATCACATAACATAATCTTAACATGTAAAGTATGTTGAGACCTTATTGTTTACATTTTTTGTTTGTTTGTTTCGATTTTAGTCCCATGGTCAAGTATGTTGAGTTGAGATGGTCTCCTCTCCTCCTCTCTTTTTACTAGTTACGAAGCATTTCGGTACTTGGACTAAAAAAACTACTCTTATGTGAAGTGTTTCTATACGGAGGGGAAAATGTTTTTCAATAGTATATCCAATGTATTACTGCATTTTTACGCTTAATTTCCTTTATTCATCGATTTTATTGTCGTCTATCTATCTATAAATAGTTTTAATCTATTTGTTTATCTAATCATCTATGTATCTACTTATTTGCTTACTTACATTACTTGTATACACTTACATGCTATAGTTGTTAATCTTCTTTAAGTTCCAATGTTTCATATAAGAGGGAGACTATTTTGTATTTGTGTGTGTGTGTTGTGTAATATGTTTCAACAGTAGTAATGAATTGCCTAAAGGTGAAAATTTATAAACATTCTTCAAATCAATGTCAACTTATATATGAGAATAACTAAAGATCAAGCCTATGGATTGATATCTTTCATCAGTTGTTCTATGAAAATATACTTTTGGCAATGAAAATATTCCATTTTTGTTTCTCTTTTTCTCTCTCTGTCTTGATAACTTCAACATTTTATGTAACTGATTACTTTTTCGGTTATATTTTCATATGGACAGAATCATACTTTGTGTGTGTGTGTGTCATTGTGGTTATCTTTTAACACCGGAAGTAACATAATATATACATGTATGTTTGTCTGTTGATTTTACTGTGGTTTCTTTTCTTCGTGGGAAAAAAAGAAACGAATATACAAAGTTTATTGTTATCAGCTCATTGACTCTGTGTTCGTTTCTTGTTTCATTCATACTGTAAGAAATGAACTATTCAATATACGAAAGTATGAATTCATTTATATTGGTTTTTTGAAACTTTCCTATTGATGTTTCGGAATGTAATTGATCATTCTGTTTTTTTGGAATATAAGTGCACCCCGTGCAGGTTTTCTTCATATTGCCAGAAAGTCACGAACATTTTCGGCGGAGATGGATGATGGCTAGCAGTTGACTTCGCGACTCGTCTGCTGGATGTATCTACATCTCAATGTTGATGATCACTTCAGGGTTCAAAACCGGTACCTTTCGACCCAAACTCTATAGCTTTATCCATTAAACTACTGAATCCATGTAGTTACTGGCTTGTGCAATAGAATGAAATCTAAGTCGTCTACATTGACTTTTAGAATCTCCCCATTCATTGAAACTGGTCATTACAGAAGTATTATTAAGTGAATATTTAAATAAGTTTCAAAGCAAAATAATTTTCTTCTATAAGATAGTTAGCTAGCAATGGAACCCAGAACTCGAGTTTCATACTGTTTAGAATTATCAAGAGGATATATTCGCCGCATCTCAGTGTTTATAATAACATTAAGACTCAAATTCGGCGTCCTTTGCTTCAGATACTTAATGCGTTATCCACCGAGATGCTCAGTCCAGATAATCACACACTTGTGCAACTGACATACTTTTTTTCATAAAAGCTCGTGAAACAATGGGTATATCAAAGAAATCCTCATAGGCCACATATAGCTCAACAAAGATTGGTCGAAATTCAATCCTAGATATTAACTACGCAGTAATTCACAACAAATTTTCTTCCTACTTTTTTTGTAATTTATATTAGGTTTAATTGATAGTTTTTGCAAATAGGAGGGTAGAGGCGTATTGTACAATTGGGGACAATCGAATATATTAAAGCACAAATTACAGATTATCTCACTAAATTCTGATAACCATACAGTCAACAGTTAATTTGCAAAATAACAACCACTTGTCTCAATCTTCACTGTTCCTTCTGTAAATATCAGTTCATCTTCTCTAATTCCATTGTTCATGTATTTTCCTACCGATTGCTCTTCATTTTAGTTCTTTCCTTATCGGTCTTCTGCCAAAATACATTCTATGTCTGACCATCGCCACATACTACTTATATGGATATAAGTAGACCACACTACAGTACTATTTTGACTTATTTTTTCTTGTTAAATGATTGCAGTGTGATGAATCAATAATTTCTCTGTCTGATTGTCTACTAAGATCTTTGAAAAAAAAATATTTGTAAGATTCTCGATAAATGAAATTTAAAAAACTGTAACATTTCGCTCGAGTCCCGCCTGATTTTCTCCAGGGAAATAATCAAAAATCTAAAATTACTAAATGTATGTATCGTTTTATAGAACATGGACATCGAAAAAAACGCTGGAAAACCATGGTCAAATCAGTTGAAACTGGATATCTAGCTGACTTCAGTGGAACAAGACCGACAACTAAGTCTCTGAATATTTAGGCAAACCTAAATGACCGAAATAGATAGTACGATTAGTTGCATCTTGACAACTAATGACAATACAGTAAATATAAATTTATTTCTCGACTTTCTACTCATGTCATGTCTTACATACTTTGACAACTTACTTTCATTTGCTTCAATCAGTTATAATGTTTACATATTTCATGAAAAACCAGCCTGTTTTCCAGTATCCATTCAACCATTCATTTATTTATTGGTGCATCTTGTGACAAGTTGGAATTGTGACTGTCTATCGCGTAATTATATTCAGGACTATAATTTATAGCTATATATTTAGTCTACAAGTATTCACATGTGATTTGTATACAATTTCCACCATATTCCACATTGCATAAGCCATATTCACATTCACACGTTGATCACTTCCAAATTCATCATTTTAATACCATTGAGCAATGGTTTAACACAAAGTACCTTCCTAAAACGCTATTTACAGTTGATAGTTTTAGATTTTTGATTATATACCTGCTGAAACCTAAAGGAGACTGTCATGTGAAACTTCGGAGTTAAGTTTTATGTGACGAGAATTTTACATTATGGTTTCCATCTTAATATCTTCCAGAAACTCGTCACCCAACTATTATAAAACTATTCGTTCACGTTTGGCAGGAAGTTCTTGGAAAATATCACATGTTGGATTGTGTATTAGGTAATTTGAGGTCAATAGCATTTAATTCCGTTCTTTTTTTTTATCTAATAAGAAGTTAATTAAAATAATAACGACATCTGCTAATTTGAAAAAAAGAGGACCAATAATTCAATTGCGTGCAAGTTGAAATAGTGAACCGATAAAAGCAAGGAAATTGAGGTTACAAAAAATACTAATTGGATTACATTGAACAAGTTTAAACATAATGGAAAGTAGTTGATATGAATGAATAGAGAATTTCAGTTAGTTCAGCAATAAATAACTTGGCATTTATGTAAATTAGCCTAAGTTACCATAGGAGATCAATAATAGAGACATTAAATTATCAAGACAAATGTCGGAATAGCTGTAGAGTTATTAGTAGTGTGAATAGTAGTAGTATTAGAAACGATTATGATTTGATTTGGCTGATTTAACTAATTTAAAAATCTGTGATAAGTTTAAAATATTAAAAATCTCAAGTATAATAAAGACTGACCTTATCTACTCTTTTATGTGTCATATCTAAGATCGCGAGCATTGCATGAACCCCAACTAAGTAGTCTGGAACTAATAAGCTTATTTAACGTTATGTAGTTTAGATTTTAATGCCTGCTGATAGTTATCAGGAAAAAGACGTACAATACAATCATGATAAATTTATACTAATGTAATGATTCAAAGTTAAGATATTCTATCTATCTAATCATGATATGTCACAATATTTAATTCCTTCAGATTGATCATCATATTTACATAATAAATGTCAAGTGTGTCAGGAGTGAGATTAGTACCCACGCTCACGAAGTGGACTGCGACCTGAACGCAGTGCCTTGGACCGCTCTCCCATCCTGACCAATTAAATATTACATATTTTTAAAATTAAATCGACTGTAAGGATTGTCAGTCACATTTAGTTTTGTTTTTGTCTTACCTTTTTTTAATATAAGTTAATTCAATATCTGAATCATTTAGTTGTATTTGAATAACAATTCAATGATGGATAATTATCAATTCTATGTTAATATCAATTTATTTAAAGTACCATATTTCCTTGATAACTTGTTAAGAAAAGAATATTGAGAAATTTACTTCACATTTATACTTCTATTCAATAGTTTCTAACCATTCAATAATAAATGAATCAATGATCAGAATACATTAACATGGTATTCAGAAGGGGTTTTGTAGAGATTTCAGTATTTTCATAGTTGAAAGCGTGCGGGGCGAGATCATGGTTGCACACTGCTGAGGAGTCCCACAATAGAACGAAACGGTCGTCCAGTGCCTACAGATTTTCTATGGTGGTCCAGCTTTAATTGACTCATGCTTTCAACTAACATGGTATTGTTTCCTTGAATCTTTCCAATGATATTTAGGATTGCAATTGATCAGTCTCTTATTGGCATATATGCATCCTGTGCGGATTGCTGCCTCAATAAAGCCTTAATTCACAAACATTATAACCAAAGATGGATAGTGGCTAGCAGTGTAATCCAGGACGCACGTTTCATCCTATTTGGGACTCGTCAGCTGGATATACCTACATCTCAAAATTGATGTTCACTCTGGGATTCACGTCCTGGATACCACTCCTAGCCACTATCCATCTTTGCTTATAATGATCAATATACTTAATTTGATCTAATTTAAAAATCATGTTCACAATATCATTTATATATTTTTCATATCTGAATATCAAATATCTTTACAATGTTATCAAATTTCCAAATTATTAAATTATTCGACCTTTTGTAATGTTAAAAATAACAATGTTATAAAATAGACCTTTATATAAAATAACCGGAAATTTCAAAGCCAATATGATATACATAGATATTATATTTCTTTTTTTGAGATGTTATTCAATGTGTGTATGTGTATGTGTGTGCGTTCGAAATTTAAGGTCAAATATGACACATGAATTTGTTTCTGTAAGATAATTGTATGGTATGGGTTACTTATATCCATATAAGTAGTATATGGTGATAGTCAGGCATAGAATATATTTTGGCAGAAGATCGATAAAGAAAGAACAGGAATGAACAATGAAATCAGAGAAGATGGACTGATATTTGCAGAAGGAACAATCAAGATTGAGACAATTGATTGATATAGTTGAAATCGTGAGTCCCATAATAGGACGAAACAGCCGTTCAGTGGTTCCAGGTTTTCCATGCTGGTCTAGCTCCAACTGACTCGTGATTTCAACTATATAAAATTACTAAGATCTACACAAAACCCTCTTCTGAAAATTGATCATTAGTTTGCAAATTAACTGTTTACTGTATTGTTATCAGATTTTAGTGAGATAGTCTGTAATTTACTGCTTAAATGCATTCGGTTGGCCCCACCCGTGTTCTGTTCACTACAATTGTATACTCTATTCAATGTAAAATAGTTTAATGGGCGAATATACTATTTTCCTTTATTTCTATGGATTAACATCCAAACTTGACATTGATTGTATTTTTTAGCATTTCAACAGTTAAATGAATAACTTTTCAATATTTACAGAGGTAATTTAATAGTTGAATGTATGAGCTGATTAATATTAGACTATTTTGAAAAACTTGGAAACATTGAATCGCCGTTTTGTATTAGTATGAGACTTGTTAGAAGCGTGCATCCATGATCTTGCACCAAAAGGACTCAAAGCTAGAACCCTCAGTCTCTCGAGTAAACGCTTAATCTCTAGACCTGCATCTGACTTCAACCAATCCACGTTATTGAGCGACCGTCCACTATTGTCTTCAGTGAGTAACTGACTTACAACAGACTAGGGTTGAACTCCACTAGTCGCAGCCCCCAGGTTTTCCATAATGGTTTAGAAATAACCGACTCATCAATTCAACTATTATATTACTACAGTCTTCACAAAAACCTCCAATCTGATAATTTACAGAAGTGACTACTTGTATCAACTTAAAAATGTAATCGAAAAAATAATTGTGATGTACTGATATCATCTCACACGAGAATCATTACATATTTTGGAGTAATCGAAAGCATTGTTTAATTTATTATCAAGGCATTTGATATATAAAACTCTTCGATTAATAATGTCACCCTTAAATTAGAAATGATAAGTTCACATTTTAGGTGACTGAATGAATACGTTTGGAAATCCAGAGACTAGATTTCGTACTAGTTGACGCTATTCACCAAGAATTGCTTTGAATTTTGAAGGGATTGACACTCACTGACTGAGAGGCGAAGCTCAATTAGTAGGTTAAAACTACCTGTTCAGAGTACATATGATAATAGTTGGAGATCTTTAATGATATGGTCTGAAATTTGTAGTCGAGTTTGTTATGTTGTTATGTTTAACTAATCATTAATGCTGATCGAATTCTATCGGTCAATTCGTAATGTGTCCACTAGTGTAAGTGAACTCAAATCGCGTGCGCTGTGTTGAGATATTGGTTGATTGAAGGAAGTCGATGGAAGCCCAGCATCATCAAGGTTTCCTACTAGTCGATATTCGTCAACAGAGTGTACCTATAATGTTTGGGGAACTAACGATCCTTAGTGAATTCGTAACCACATCATCTAGTATCATAGTCTGAAATGTTAACGCTGGGTCATTTATGGCATAAATGACTTCCTTTAGTAACCATATAGTTTAATTTGACCGATCACTGCATAAGAGATGCCTTCTGTAACGTATTTAAAGCTGTTAGTTCTGAGTTCTTGTTTCAAGAAAATATTAATACTTATGAAATTTGAGCTGGGTGGTACTATGGTGACATGTTTACGATAGTTCTGGAAAAAAGTGTCACTATTTATGGCGAAAAGGATAAATTCTACGTAAAGTCATTCCACAAATGGATGTAACAATAGTTAACATGTTTAATAATTATAAAACACATCTAATTGAAGCACTAATCTTGTTGAAATTATAGGAGAAATTTGTAACTTAAGTGAATGATATTAGTGGTGTTGTTTTTATATTTTACCTAAACGGTGTAATTGGTAAGCTCTCATAATCATTCTGGACAACATCAACAGCTTTTCAGTTATTCTCTAACTGTCCGTATGAGACATTTATTCTTCACCGGCAATTGAAGATGGCCGTTCAGCGGTTCAGAGGTATAAGTGTTCGTGCTCAACAGGGAAGGTTCTGAGACTGATTTCTGTATACAGTTAGTTAACTTCGCCAACTTTAACATAGAATCAGTCATTCACTTAGTTCTAAAGTTACAATAAGCAAACTGATAAAATGCCTATTCAGGTTATTCTGATATAAATAATCATTATTTTGATGCTTGAGGTCACTGATGACAATCTGAAATTAATTACATTGAATTGAATATGTTTGTTT
>NW_017386040.1:729492-737838 GCF_000237925.1 Schistosoma mansoni | reverse complement strand
TATTACTATTCGGTGGGTGAATGGAAAAAAACAACAACAAATGTTTAGTATGATATGACCTAGTTTCAAATTTCGATGGAATGCGAAAGTAATTGCTTCTCAGCAGGTCGCTTAACCTACATGCTTATGCATAGAAAAGAAAAGTTTTTTTTCTTAAAAAGGAGTTTTTCAGCTAGTCAGTGCTGTAGTGGATAATATCTTTGCTGGTTGAATGACAAGATCAACACTAGTTAACTAGATAAACATGACATCAGTCACTACGCAGTGATCAATGGATTGTTAATAACTCGGTCTTACGAGTAGTTGCTAGAGGCCTTAAAAGACCAACAGTAACTCCTTAGACTTTGAAGCTTGGTAACACGAGTTCGAATCTTACGTGCTCTGAAGACTCCAGGTAGGTCTTGCCAACGCGTGCAGACTAGCGAGAAGCTTAGATCATGGAGTATTTCCCGCTGACTACCTCCAATCATCTAACATCTTAGCTGAACTACCACTTGAGGAATATTTCCCCCGGTGATTCAAGAACGTTTGTGAATTTTCAAATTGGAAATTCATTGGCTAAGAGTTTAGCCATATAAAGATTGTGACAGTTATCACAAATGATAGATAAGTATCATAATTGCCTCTATACATGAATGTCTTACCTTGGTCTTGTATGAACTCATAGATAAGGGCTGCTAATGTGAGCTAGATTAAAAATCAACTTTCGAGTCGTTTACAACAGTTTTTCCATAGATATCAGTCAGTAATGAAAAGTTTTTATTAATTTTATTCGTCTTGATAGACCAGAAGCCAAACATTGGAATATGATATCACTTACTTACACTTGTTACCCCTCGTGAAGGAAAATAGGCCGCCCACCAGCATTCTCCATCTAACTCTGTCCTCAGCAATCCTTTACAGGTGCTTCCAGTTGCTATTCATCCTTTTCATGTCTGCTTCCAATTCCTGATGCAATGTGTTCTCTGGTCTTCCTGTTCTCCGTTTCCTTTCACAATTCCAAGTTAGGGTTTGTTTCTTGGTGCAGTTTGATGATTTTCACAATGTATGTCCCACCCAACTTTAGAGTCTTTTCTCGACTTCTTCTTTAGTTCAAAGCTGGTTTGTTCTCCTCCATCGTAAACTTTTGCTGATGGTTTCCGGTCAATGGACGTTAAGTATCTTTCACTTACTTCTGTTTATAGATACTTTAACTTTTATGGTGATGGTTGTGGTAGTTCTCCAAATTTCGTCTGCGTATAGTAGAACTGTTTTGACGTCGGTATTGAAGATTCTCACTTTGATATTGGTTGACAGTTGTTTTGAGTTCCATGTGTTCTTCAACTGTAGGAATGCTATCCTTGCTTTGCCAATCCTCGCCTTTACATCTGCATCGGATCCTTCTTGTTCATCTATTATGCTGCTCAGGTAAGTATAAGTTTCCACTATGATATTAAAGGGTTTAAATATTTCGCGTTGTCTACATTAAGGACAACATTGAACTAATTTTTATTACCACATCTGTTCTGAATGAATTTCTTCAATATTGGAGTATGGTGTAAATTTTGGGTATATTTAGACTGTGCAAGTACGTAGTACTTTCAATCATTTTCCCGTTCATTTTATAAGTAGTTGTTGAGTGGTAAATTTTACGTCACATTAAAAATTTCCTTTCAAGAGGATGGAATTATCCTTAATTATCTGTTATTGACATGCCCGACGGAGCCCAGTTTAAGATGAAAAATAAAAAATCACTATTGTAATAAACTTTAAGGATTGTAACAAAATTATTAAACGAGTTTACACTCTGGTATCTAGTAATCATCTATTAAGTGGACTGAACAATGATTTAAAGTACTGGGCATAATAAGATTAGTGAATATAGGTAAGTGACAGATACCCCCAATTGTGGTTATATTTTGTATAGGTTGAAAAACAGGACGCAATTAAAAACCAGGAAGCACTGGACAGCTTTAGCATGATCAGTATGGGGTTGTGGAGATTATTATGATTTTGAATAAGATCATGAACCAATTGATTTTAAACTACCATTGAAAACCTATAAGCACTGGAAAACTGTTTCCTCCTTCGAGCAGAATCATGGATGCACACTGCTAAGGTGTCCCAACAATAGGACGAAATGACCGTCCAATGCTTCCAGTTTTTTCAATGATGGTCCAACATCAATCAGTTCATGACCTTAATCAAAAAACATGTAATTATCACTTATTATTACTGAATTAAAAAAATAGCTAAAATGATAAATAGTTTAAAACGATTAGGGTATAAAATAATTTTTCAGTTAATTATGTGATTGAATCGCTGAAAAATTTTTTTTGTTTTTTTTTTGTTTAAGCATAAAATTAAATTAACAGTTAAATAATTTCAGGTCACTTTTCTTTTTTTCTATTTTATCTTTTTTTACTATTAGTGAATTCTTACATTTCTTTCTTAAGGTAAAATTCATTCATAGTTGAAATCATGAGTCGATTGAAGCTAGACCACCATGAAAAACCTGGAAGCACTGGATGGCCGTTTCGTCCTATTGTTGGGGCTCCTCAGCAGTGCGCATCCACGTTCGTAAATACTTTTTCTTTTAAAAGATGGTAGATAGAAATGTTCAGTTTAAATGATTCCATATTTTAATCAGAGAGGGACTTTGTGGATGTTATAGCAATTTAATGGCTGAATTCATATGTTAATTGAAGCTAGACTACCATGGAAAAGCTGAAAATATTGGACGGCTGCTTTGTCCTAGTATGAGAGTCGTCAGCAGTGCGCATTCATGATCCGGCACCAAAAGGACTTGAACCTAGGACCTTCAGCTTCACTCCTGAACGTTTAATCTGTGGATGATTGAGGTGGAATCCAACGGTGTTAATGTCTGACTCCGACTAATCCACGATATTGAGCGACTGTCCACCATTGTCTTCAGTGAGTATCTGCCTCACATAAGACACAGTTGAACTCCATTGGTTATGGCTTATCACTAGGACTCCAGGAAATATATCTTGAAGTTAGTCACTAGTGAGAATATGACGAAGGGAAGGGCTTATAATATTTTATTAAGTGATTGATTTGCTTTGAAATACTGTAATTATAACTATGAAATCGTTGAAATTTGGTTTATCTTAGTAGGAGAATTCTCAAAAGTGTAGAATCACTTCCATAACAAGGATTGAATCCATGATTTTGTCGTGAACTAATTAACATTAAACTATTAAATCATTTTTGTATTGGTTGTTTGAATCATCCCATCGATTTTGAGGACTGTAACTGATCAATCTCTTATTGAAATATTTTCATCTTGCGCGGATTGCATTGATATTGCCTTAAGTCACAATCATTGTAAGCAAAGATGGATAAGATCTAGCAGTGGACTGATCAATTGTAGTCCTAAACATCAATGAAAAGATTCAAACAAACAAAACAAAAGTGAATTAAAACTCTACTCCATTGTACAAGTCAGTAGTTATCTGGATTCAGTACCTAAGTAGACAACGCAACGGCGTTTGAAGCGAATGGTACTGGATTCTAGTCCAGGAGTCAATATAAATTTTAGGACGCAGGTACATCCAGTTGACGAGTCCGAAATAGGACAAAACATGTGTTCTGGATTACACTACAAGTCATTATCCATTTTTGCTTATAATTAAACTATTGAGTTATATTCAAGCAGTTTATACTTTTAAATACAAACAGTTATACACAAATAAATAAACTAATATTTCTAGATCGGTATCCATTTATAGGAATTTAAATGACTTCACGAGATTAAGTATGATTCAATCATAAATGAATAAAGAGTCTATTTTGTTTTTTTTCTCAAAATTTAGCATGACATGTATTCGGAAAAAGTAAAAACTGAAAAGTACCAATGTGTACTTACTAAGACGTACGACGTTGGTAGCTACCATGAGAATAAGGAAAAAGAATTATGATTGATGAGTTTTTGGATATTTAAAATCCATAACTAACTACATAAGTATTCAGTTAAGGTGAGAGTGTTTATATATAAATATAGCATAAGTAACATTTTGTGATCACGATTAACATCGTAACAGGTTTCTCAGACGCACTAATTTGATAATTATTGAAAATAGATGGACTATGGTCATCAATGGAATGAAGTAACTAAGTTTCTTATTATTTTGAGACTAGTCAGCTAGATCTACCTTCATTCCAGTTATGATCATCGAAAATGGGCATATTTAAATCTACTTTTTTATGTTTATTTGAACATATAAATATTGTTACAAAGGGGCACCAAATACATATGCACCACACAAGTCACTTCATTTGTGTGTGAGCTGTTATACTGCACGGGTGCCCTGATCCAAGAAGGTGGTTTTCTTAGGGGGCCACACCCTGAGCTTTTGACCTGAAGGTTCAGTCCACAAGGCAGTGGAGCAACGTTAGAAGATGCAGTCCCATGGTAATGAGAAGATTCAAACAAACAATACCAAGTGTATTTACAATGATATTGTTAACAATGATGACTTCGGTTTATGAAGATTATACGTTGATAGTTAGTAAGGAACTTTGGATGATTCATGTTTTATGATAATTTCCACATATTAGTAGGATGTACTTTGAAGGAACTGATACTCTCTGTTAAATTATATCTTTACAGTATGAAATGTTAAACTGGGGTATTTATTTCATAAATGATTCCCTATAGAATTGAGATATGTACATTGATTGATCATTTAGAAGTAATCAATACTATATTTGTTTAGATTTAGTGAATACAAAATACCACAGGATATACACTTTCAATTTTGTGACAATTATCCAGTCATAAACATATCTATAAATTAGTTTCCATGAGATATAGAGTTTATATGCTTATATTTCGGGATACAAACTGCTTGTAATTATTTTTAATCAGTGGTTAGGCGTTCGCGCGCGAGACTGATAGATCCTGGGTTTGAATCTCGTGAGGCGGGATCGTGGATGTGCGCTGTTGAGGAGTCCCACAATAGGACGAGACGGCCGTCCAGTGCTTCCAGGTTTTCCTTAGTGGTCTAGCTTCAATAGACTAATGATTTCAACTTTATAAATACTTCATCATAAGCTTAAGAAATATTTGAGAATGTTATTTTCATGTATTTTTTTATCTTTACTTGTCTATCTTTCATTTTATTATCAAGGGTACAATACATGTGAAGAAGATAGACAGATAAGAACAACTAAGTGAATTATCTAGGGAATTTAAACAAAGTCTTTTTTCATATCGAATGATTTAATTATTCACAATTTTGTAAACATTGGTCTCGCGATTTAACTTGACATGAAACTTAATTACATATTCAATAGTTGAATTCATAAATCAATTAAAGCTAGACCATCATGGATAACCTGAAGTTGGACATTAATATCATTGAATTTCATTTCAGTGGTCTACAGGTTAAGCATTCAAGTGAGAGACTGATAGATCTTGAGTTCGAATCCAGCGAGCAAGATCATGGATGCACACTGTTGAGTCCCATATTAGGCTGAAACGGCCATCCAGTACTTTCAGGTTTTCCATGATGGTCTATCTTTGATTGACTCATGAATTCAACTATTGAATTATAAACATCTCCAAAAAACCCGCTTCTAATAGTTATACATTTGTCTAAATGGAATGTTGCATATAAATCAACCGTGTTTAAAATGAATTATATAGTACTGTTTAGATTATTTAATTGTCAATCATATTATTGCACATTTGATAATGTATATACATAGAGGTAAAGTTATATGACAGTATTTTCTAAATATATTTATGATAAACAGTGACAGTTATTATAAATTTACAGATGAAGTTTCTCATGGATTAAACACAAAAGTTGTAACTTTGAAAATTAAACAATGACCAGCCATTCTGTTTTGGTGTAAAACTAGTCAGTGGTATACATATCCACAACTTCATCAGGGTTCGAATCCTGGTAATTCAGATCCCATGGTTAATGTTGGGATATTAGATCGCCAAGTTCGGGTCCAAAAAATACACGTTTCTGATGTATATACTATGGCGCGTACATATAAACTGGAATGTAATTGGACTTATTATTAATTGGCCTATAACCGTGTTAATTACCATTTTGTTTGATTTCCAGAGATTAAATTACTGATTTAATACAGTCTTTATGTTATGACCCTTAATTGGAAATCAATCCATCCAGCTAATTCATTACCATTGAATCCAGGCCTTAGAAAGACGGACTTCTCAACCACACCACTTTCCATTTCCTTTGATTTAGTCTCCCTATCGACTTTTGAGGATAACCATTATCAAGTAAACAACGTTCAACCATGTTTAATTCCTCTTGAACTTAATATCTTGAACATAATCTTCTGACATGATTGAAAAGGAAATATAGTATGTTTTGGTTAAGAAGAAGTGTGTATTTCTAAGACCTGACTTCAATAGTAATGAAATAGCTGGGAGGATTGATTTCAGATTAAATGTCATAACATAAAGGACGTATTCAAATGGTAGTTTATTCTCTTTATATCAAACAGTGATCATTAACGCCATCATATGCGGAAAACGTCCCATTAAATATTACATCCAAATGTGTCTACTAGTTTACATGTACGTGCCAAAGCACATACATCGGATGATCGAAAAGAATCTTTAATGTTTGGATCTCTGAGTTCATTTACAGAAGCTTCGACTAAGAAAACAACACGTTTTATGTAGTAACCTGGGGAGCATCATTGATAAAGAAGGAGGATCGGATTCAGATGTAAAGGCGAGGATTGGCAAAGCGGGGGCAGCATTTCTACAATTAAAGAACATATGGAACTCAAAACAACTCTCAACTAATTTCCTAGTCAGAATCTTCAATACGAACGTCAAGACAGTCCTACTGTACAGAGCTGAAACGTGGAGAACTACTACGACCATCATCAGGAAGGTACAAGTATTTATAAACAGTTGTTTACGCAAAATACTCAACATCCATTGGCCGGATACTATCAGCAACAACGTTTTATGGGAGAGGACAAACCAGCTTCCAGCTGACGAGGAAATTAGGAAAAGACGTTGGAAGTGGATTGGACATACATTAAGGAAATCACCAATGTGCATTACAAGGCAATCCCTAACTTGGAATCATGAAGGGAAGCTGAAAAGAGGAGGACCAAAAAATACATTACTCCGAGAAATAGAAGCATATATGAAAATGATGAATGTTAATTGGAAAGAGCTGGAGACGATTTCCCAGGACAGGGTTGGATGGAGAATGCTGGTGGGCGGCCTGTGCTCCTCCACGAGGGGTAACAGGCATAAGTAATTAAGTAAGTTTATGCAGTATGACTGCATGCCATTTGCTTTACAGTGGTCATGGTGTTCATGCTTCATATTCCTTCAAAATAATTAACTATACAAAAAACGTTGAGTTTATTACAGTTTGCTAAATCAATTGACATATACACATTTAAACTAAATTTATGAGCTTACAAAGACTCAATTATCAGTCTTGCTTTTCAGTGGTGACCTCATTCATTTATGTTTTTTTTTTTAAAAAAAAGTGATTTTTCATTCAATGACCCTGCTTATCTGATCCGTAATTAATTAAATGATTATAAAATTGATATTTCAATGTTAAACATTTCTGTTTTGCATTATATAGTTGAAATCATAAGTTCATTGAAGCTAAACCATCATGGAAAACCTGAAAGCACTGGATGGCCGTTTCGTCCGATTGTAAGACTCCTCAGCATATATACTCATTTATTCTTTTAGTTCTTTTCTTTAATCTTTTCTCTAATTAGAACTTTACCAACAGTATAATGCAAAACATATGTGGGCTGGTTATTTAGTGATTAATTAGTTGACAAGAAACTAAGAGATATAATGAATCCATGTTATTCCATTATGTTAATTATTCTTCCTTCTTTTAGTTAAATTTATTAAGGGGGGGAAGGGTATAAAATAAGTGAAAGATTCTAATTGGCTAATGTTTTTGGCAAAAATTTAGTCTCCATTCTAAAAGTTATATAAAAATAGGCTGCTAGTTGAAAAATTTAAAAAAAAATTTTTTTGAGGGACATAAATATATATTGGTGAATAAGTTATGTATATGCTATCAAATTGGTTAACTGATAAAATCCTCCCACTCAGTTTATTATTATTATTTTTAAGCAGAGATGGATAGTGGCTAGTAGTGGAATCCAGGATGCGCGTTTCGTCCTATTTGGGACTCGTCAGCTGGATGTACCTGCATCTCAGAGTTGATGTTCACTCTGGGACTCGAACCCAGTACCCTCGCTTCAAACGCCATCGCGTTATCCACTCGGCCACTGAGTCCTGATAGCCACTTGCTTGTGCGATGGGGTGAAGTTTATATTCATTCAGTATTGTTTGTTTGAATC
>NW_017386040.1:700861-729292 GCF_000237925.1 Schistosoma mansoni | reverse complement strand
AACAGCCTGAGTTGCGTTGCAGTCACAGCGTCGCTCATAATAGCTTTACATTGCCAAACCACTTGGGAATGTAACGTACTCAGTCCGAAACATGACCATCCTCGTCTCTAACAAACAATACTGAATGAATTTATTATTATTTTTGTTTATTTTTTTTACTACTTACTTTCCCTGATAATAAATTATTATACCCTTTAGCAGTAGTATGTTTTATTCTCTATGTTGAATACGTGATATAATAATAAATGATAGGGCATGTTGTTACATTTTCTATCCCTTGTTATATGATCAATAGTTTGTCTTATTCTAATCTAATATTCTATAAAACTTAATCCACCCCATTAACATCGTAATATCTTTTGATGTCTGATATGTTCGAAATGCCCCCAAATGCCCTAGTATGGCCAAGAGTGGGGAGTGTCTTCTGTCTCTCTCTCTCTCTCTCTCGAAATGCTCTCACATCGCCACGCGTATATAGCCTCTGACAGGGAAATCCTACTCAATACCTTCTCGAGGCCGGGGTGTTGTTTACAAAATTGAGAGGACGAAAAGTGAATGTCCGGCGCTTTAACCGGGTTGGTGGACACGGAAATTTCACCTAGTGGAGTTGGAAAACCCTGATTCCAAACCGATGGTGCATATCGGCTCCAATATCCTGAGAGAACAAATGGCGTATGAATCAATCGTTGGTCATCGACTAACATGGGACTGCATCTCTCCACGATGCTCCATTGCCTTGTGGATCAGATTTTGAGGTCAAAGGCTCCGGGTGTGGCTCCCTAAGAAAATCATCTGCTTCGGTATGGGCACTCGTGCAGTATCACAGCCCTCACACAAATCCAATGAGATTTGTGCGGCTCATATATATCTGGTGTTTCCTTGTACCAATATATATGTGTTTAAATAAATAAATAAAATAAATGTTCAATATATGTGTGGAGTTGATATGAGAAATAATGAATGTGTGACATTTTAAATTGTGCCTTATCATTATTATTTAGTTACTATATTGTTTTTGTTAAATACCATTCTTCACTGTATGTTTATCTTAGAGATTCTGAAAGAATTACAATTCACTCTATTTGATAGAATTGCCCAGGACAGGGTTGAATGGAGAATACTGCTTGGTGGCCTATACTCCTCAACGAGGGATAACAGACGTAAGTAAGTAAGTCCTATATGAAAGAAACAGATAATTGAGAACTAAGGTTTCCCAGTACTACTTTACAACTCATCCAATTATGTTTTATTCATTTTTAAGGATAAATAATTTTGTCGAATAACGTTTTAATGATTTATCTATAAAGTGAGTAAAACTATTCATTACCGAATAACCTCCGACTCATTCATGCAGATTTTAATTAGAATTATTTTTTAGTTTGGTATAACTCCATCCAGTGTTTACATCGATAAAACAATGGAATTATAAAAACATAAACTGAAAGAGAAATAATTTAATGACTGAACTCATGAATCGATTATAGTTAGACTACCATGAAAAAAATTGGAGGCACTGGACAGCCGTTTCGCCCCAGTATTGGACTTCTCAGCAGTGTTCATCCATGATTCTACACCAAAGGGATTCGAACCCAGGACCTTCGGTCTCGAGCGCGAATTCCCAACAAGAATGATGTAACATAAATTTTATTGCTAAAGGAAAATAACGTTCCATTATGTACCGATGTAAAACGTTTGTCTGTCTATCAAAAACACTAAGTATATATGAATAATCTGTAATAGAAAAACATAAACGGTAAAGTAAATGAAACTAAGACGTGAAATTCTGACATCAAATATCACTAAGGTGTTAAAAACAATAATGAAATAGCTGGAAAGAAGATTGATGATAGCTGAAGGGATAAATAAGATGAATGGCTATCATATGTTAGTGAAATTAATTAAATATATTTTTATGAGAACTTTTTTGATATAACTGAAAATAAGATAGAAGAAAATTTCGCAATATCATGAACTGATTAAAGCTAGACATGTAAACCTCTGATAATTGGTTGAGTGGTCCGAAGTTTAAGGGCCTTCTGCTTAATCAGAAGATTGTTGGCTAAACACCTGGTGTGGCCGCGCCACATAGAAGTCCTGTGCCAGAATGAAACAACCGTTCAGTGCTTTCTAGTTTTCAGTAGTTGTTCGCAATATCAACTCTAAATGATCAAACTATTATTGTTATTATATAATTAATTATCAGAAGGGGATTTTGTGGAGATTTTAGTAATTTTATATAGTTGAGATCATGAGGTCCTGTGTTCGAATCTCGTGAGGCGGTATCGTGGATGCGCACTGCTGAGAAGCCCAACATTAGGACGAAACGGCCGTCCAGTGCTTCCACGTTTTTCATGGTGGTCTAGCTTCAATCGACTCATGATCTCATCCATAAAAGATATAATTAACTCTCACAAAATGCAATAACCAGAATTTTCTTCTTCTAAATGCTTGACAGAATCATGAAAAATACTACAGCAAAGATCAACTGTGTAATTATAATAATAATTATAATAATAAAGTTTGAAGATTATTCATGTCTGTTTGTATCTCTAGTGGAAATAACAAAAAGTCACTGCGAAAGATGAAACCTATAGCTGTTGTAAATATTTGAGAAACAAAAAAAACATCATCCAAAAGATGATTTGAAGCATTTGTTAGAAGCACTGCGTCTATGTCTACGTGAGCACCGACTATCTGTTAAGCGCCACGACATTATCCCACTGATGTCAATTCATATGGTCAACTATGGATATGAATTCAACTAGGATAACGTAGACATATTGGGCGGAGAGAACGTAAAACAAGTTTGAGGATTTTTAGAAGCCTCACATTTCGGTGAGTCATCAATCAACAGACATGTTGAAGTCAACTGAATTTTTCAACCTATAAGAAAAGTGATAACAACTCCAAAGTCAAAGATCAAATCAGAAATAAAAATGATCAATAAAATCATTCAAACAACCCCCAAACAGTTACGATTAATAACCAACCAAGCTCCAGGTTACCGGAACAAGCTGTTCTTCAGCTTTGGAGAAATTCTAGCTACTTACTTATTATTGAAACATGTGACAATTTTAAGTAGAATAATGAAAGCTTGACGATGAAACCATTCGAAGATTGATGGGGAGATCCAGAAAACTAAAAATAGGCCAAAAAAGGCTCTGAAAACGCTAAGAAACATCTTATCCAATCGGCATTCACTAGAAGTTTTGCCAGAAACATCCAGAAATTGACAAGTCACATGTCGAGTTTCTGATTGGATGATTACTCATACTGCTACTATGTTAAGTAGAGTTCCAGAATTTCCCGGTAACCCAAAGCCATCTAAAATACTATAAAAACCCTAGATTTCATGTACATAAACGAACCTTTTAGAGTGAACTGTTTCCTTCATATTTCGCGCCTTTTCTCTTGTGTTCATGTCGCTGTTTAGATTTAACCTGGGGGTTACTAGAAGAGCTTGGGAACTGAATGTAGCGTTTAATTAGAAGACTTATCAGATTACATCTCCAAAATTTTTATCTTGAGCTAGAAATGTTATCTTTGATGTAAAAAGATTTTTCATGTTTTATCAACTACATGCACAACAGTTATTCGGATATTAACATTTGCTAATAATTACAAAATGGTATGAAATACTACTTAGATTCCACTGTTAGATACATACTTTATATCAGAAGGGGTTTTTGTGAAAATTTTAGTAATTTTATAGTTGAAATTATGAGTCAATTGAGGCTAGACCACCGTGGGAAACCGGGAAGAAGCGCGCTTCTACGATCCTGCCTATCAGTCTCGCGCTCGAGCGTCTAACCTCTAGACCGTTGAGCCGGCATCCAACGGTGTTAATGTCTAACTTCAATCGATCCACGAAATTGAGCAACTGTCCACCATTGTCTTCAGTGAGTTACTATCTCACAACAGACCTGGTTGAACTCCACTGGTCACTGCTTTTTTGCATAGGCTGATATCTTTTTCAAAATACATTATTAAGTCGTCAAACGTTTGGAAATATTGAATTCTTCTTTTTCTTTTAAAGTTTCACGTTTTAATAAAAACTCGACTCGTTAAACACGATTTTACGGTTTATGAACTAGATTCTTTAAACTTATTGTTACATTTAGATTCTATGGCATATTGCATTCGGTTGAATGGATTCATATTGAAAAGACTACTGATATGAATGATCATATTTGTGATCATTAGCATGAAGTAAATGTTTGGAAAATTAACACAATTGGTCTTTTTGCACAAATCTACTTCCAATGTCATTGATGTGAAAATAACTTTCACAAGTCATGATTGAGCTTCACTAGTCATGCCATTTTAATAAAATTCTGCAAATTAACTCTTGAAACTAATCATCAATGAGGTTGTTGGAATATGTCGTTAACTGGTTGAAGTTTGACGTATAATTCAATGGATTTTAGCATGGATGTTAAGCACCCAAAGCAAGATTTGAAGGTCCTGGGTTCTATTCCCCAGTTGGATCGTACATCATCTTTGCTAAAGAGTCGTGTATAAGAATAAAATAGGAATTCAGTGCTATATGGTTCTTATTTGTTTTATTCAACAAAAAATTGTCTCACTTAAGACTAATGTAAATAGTTCTTTGCCACTGTCAAATATGTGGTTTCTAAACCAAAGTAGACAATATCCAAGGGATCAGAAAAAGTCAATCTGTGGTATTTGTACTAACCGATGATTCCTTTGTACTTCTGCGCTTATTACGGATTTCAAATACAATGCGTCCAGTTGTGTTCATTTATTTCTACCTGACTTAAATTGTACTATTTAAGAAATCCTTAGTTGGCTTATTAATTCTAATACTTCCAATTATCATACAATCCTGCATCAGCGGATAGAAAACTAGCTCCGTTACAAAGTATTTAATGAGCTTATCGATATAAATTAATCTAAGAATGTCAATTATATGTAATACGGTAGACATTTTAAATTTCAGAACCATGTATTTTGTACTCAATCTATGTCAAAGAAACTAGAATTCATTGGAAGACAAGTTTATTGATTTGATAACTTCCTAATATAAAAAAGTGCAAATCATGATTTCCCCATGGTAACTTCCATGTAAACAATAATACTATTACAAAAGATAAGTATTTGTCAGTACATAGGTTTTTTGAAGGTTGTTCAATTTATATTTTATATTACGGACTAAATTTAGCTAGATAACTACTGCAAATAGAGAGAAAAAGACGGCTGTTACATCCACCACTGAGACTAGAACTTCTCTGGGATAGAATTCAAGACCTTTTGTATATTGCAACTAGAACTTAACCACTGTGATATAAACTGAAATTCTCAAAAGCCACATATATTCACAATAATTCTCTGCTTCCAAAAGATATTCCTGGAGTACTAGTAAGAGGCTGTGATGTATGAAGTTCAAACTTGCTGTAAATTGACTGTATATAACAATGTAAATCGATGGTCTTAAGATTAAGATTTCACAGCTAGACCAACGGGTTATTGAATTGATACCTACTGGTTTGATGAATGTCCATTAATGAGAAGTTCCATACTGGGACGAAACAGTTGTTCGATTCTTTGTAGTTTTCAATAATTTTCTAGATAACATCAGTCCTGGTTGAAATTACTCATTTTGCTTACGTAATTAAAACAACGAAAGTTATCCATGCTAGAATTTGATGAAGAATTGACTCATTCATTAGTCACTAAGATGATTAGTTTATGGTGTGAATTATGTAAAGAAATATTTCACTACCAACTGATATTAACCAAAAGAAAGACAACAATTCAATAAACCGATTCATAGGAATATTTTTTACTTGATTAATAACTACTTCGATACGATCTAGTAAGTTAGCCTGCTAACCAGACTGATTTGTACATAACTTATGACTTATTGATTTGAAAAGATATTTTTAGGACAAAACTAGATTTGTGATTGTGATTAATTAATAATAAGTGAATAAACAATTTTTTCATTCACAACAACTGTAGCGGTTCAGCTATAAACGGCCAGTTTGCAGAGGCCAGAAGAGGATTTCTTTGACTTTTATACCGTTCGCCGTCACCAAAACAACGAAACTATACAGAATTAATTTACTAAGACAATCGCACTTCACAAGTACTTACATACAAATTGTATCGATGATACAGAATCAACTAGAAATGTTCTACAGTTACTTATAACGATAAAATAACCGGTAGACATTATCAGAAGGGGGTTTCGTGGTGATTTTAGTAGTTTTATATAGTTGAGATCATGAATCAATTGAAGTTAGAGCAACATGGAAAACCTGAAAGCACTGGATGGCCGTTTTGTCCTGTTGTGGGACTCTTCACACAGTGTGCATCCATGATCCCGCCTCACGAGATTCGAACCCAGGACTTATCAGTCTCGCGCGCGAGCGCTTAACCGATAGACCACTGAGCCGGTCGTCATCCAACGGTGTTAATGTCTAGCTTCAACCGATCCACGAAATTGAATGACACATTCGCCACTGTCTTCAGTGAGTTACTGTCTCCCAACAGACCTGGTTGAACTCCACTGATTACTGCTTCTCACTAGAACTCCAGGAAATAACTCATGGAGCCAGACACTAGTGAGCATATAATCCTTATCGGACGGGGGTTTTTTGGAGATTTTAGTAATTTCATATAGTTGGGTTCATCAGTCGATTGAAGCTGGACCACCATGGAAAACCTGAGGAGTCCCACAGTAGGACGAAACGGCCGTCCAGTGCTTCCAGGTTTTCCATAGTGGTCTAGCTTCAATTGACTCATGATCTCAACTACATAACCGTTAATCAGTTAAGTGTTCTCCACATCATTTAGTGTTAACCGTAAAATATTATATTATAACAAAACAAACTTGATTCGAACAGAATCAATCAATATGAACGGATGAACGCTATTACATAAAGTTTCATCTCTTTTAAAAACGAACCAATAACGTTAACGTAACAATTACATTTACAATATCACTTTTATTAGGCGCCTTCGCTTATCATGATCAATGAATTATTTATTTACAGAAGTTCGTTTTCCACTAAAAAAAGCATTGTTTAAATCCAATGCTGTTCTTTATATTTTCATATCTCTACTAGTTAAGCTTCTTGGAGAAGCATAGGCTGCACACCAGTATTCTCCATCCAACCTTATCCTGTGTGATCCTTTCCAGTTCTTTCCAGTTGTTATTCATCCTTTTCATCACTGATTTCAAGTACTGCTAATTTGTATCTTCTCATTTCCATTGCTATTTGACTAGTCTTCCCGGTCTCCCACATTGTCTGGACGTTCCATGTGCCTATAAAAATGGTTGCTCTGGTTGTTAGAATAGGTATCGGCCTCATGACTTCAGAAGAATATCGGCTTTCATCATGAGGCGTCATAATTCTTCCTTTAACTCCTAGGGCAGAGTTTAAATTGTTTAATTTGTTTAATCTGGTTGGCGTTTTTTTAGCTAAATTTTTTTTCTATGGGATGGGGTTGCCGACCCCATGCCCAACCCTCCTTCTTTGTGTTGGCTTGTGACCGGCAGCAACTCTAAAAGAACTACAGGCGGAGTTTCTTATCTCTGTATACAATAAAGAATTAGAGATTATTTTATTACTAGGCAAGAAAAACAAATGAAGTTTTCAACTTAACAATCTATCACATTCAAATTGATTTATTAGCATTGAAAATTTGAAGTGATCCAACATCAAATCTATTTAATCTGTATACAGTTTATCATCATAAATCTTTTAAAGCGAACTAAACTTACTAGGGAACTGAGAAATTCACCATAATGATGGATCAGAAAAGAAAAGCGCTTTTGTATTTTACGTCTCAACTATTTAGTATATTTTAAAAATGAATAGCAAAAGTTTTTGATAAAAATAAGAACGTGTAAAGTGAAAAGAAAAACGAACAGCAACTCCAATTCACTTAGTATTGTTTGTTTGAATCTTCTCATTGATTCCTAGGACTGCAACTGGTCAGTATCTTATTGACATACGTGCATACTGTGCGTATTGCCTCGAACAAACAATACTAAGTGAATTCAAACTTCACCCCATTGCACAAGCAAGTGGCTATCAGGACTCAGTAGATGAGTGGATAACGCGATGGTGTTTAAACGAAAGGTACTGGGTTCGGGTCCCTGAATGAACATCAGCTCTGAGATGCAGGTACATCCATTTGACGAGTCCCAAATAGGACGAAACGCGCATCCTGTATTCCACCGCTATCCACTATCCATCTTTGCTGATAAAACAACAACTCGGTTGATAGAATTGAAACTATAAATTCAGAAGAGTTACAACATAGATTAAAGTCCATCTCACTGGTATTGTGGTGAACAAGAAGACGAGTGAGGACAATCGAATGTCTTTGAGCACAAAATTACAGAATATCTCAATAAAATCTGACAACAATACAGTAAACAGTTAATTTGCAAACTACCAACCAATTGTCTTAATCTTGACTGTTCCTTCTGCAAATATCAGTCCATCATCTCTGATTTCATTGTTTATGCATTTTCATACCGATTGCGCTTCGTTCCTATTCTTCGCTTATCGATTTTCTGCCAAAATACATTTTATGCTTACTATCACCATATACTACTTATATGGATATAAGCAACCCCACACCATCCAGTGCTTCCAGGTTTTCCATGGTGATCTAGCTTCAATTGACTCATGATTTCAGCTATATATAATTACTAAAATCTCCACAAAACCCCCTTCTAATAATGATCATATACTCACTAGTGACTGGCTCCATGAGGTATTTCCTGGAGTTCTAGTGAGAAGCAGTAATCAGTGGAGTTCAACCAGGTCTGTAGTGAGATATCAACCTACTGAAGACATTGGTGAATGGTTGCTCAATTTCGTGGATCGGTTGAAGCTAGACATTAACACCGTTGGATGACGACCGGCTCATTGGTTTATCGGTTAAACGCTCGCGCGCGAGACTGGTAGGTTCTGTCTTTGGACCTCGCGAGGCTGGATCGTGGGTGCGCACTGCTGAGGAATCTCATAATAGGACGAAACGGCTGTCCAGTGCTTCCGAGTTTTCCATAGTGGTCTAGCTTCAATTAGCTCATTATTACAATCATATAGATTATACAAATTATTTAATTGAAGGAGTTATTTATTTATTTATCATTTGGTTGAGAGAATGTTTAGATAAGATTATCTTAATTTTGGGGAATTCGATAAAGATAATTAGAAAAAAAACAGGATAAATATTAATTAAAGCTGAATTTTCGGAATAGTTCAATGTGACTAATGAATACTTGAATTAAGCAAAACTATAATTTATGTACGAATCAATTGGGTTTCAGATAGTAACTTTGTGATGCTGCTAAGAAATGTGTTCATTCATATGGCATTTTGGGAGTATAGCTAAGGTTAATTCGTGATCAATCCTTAATTCTAATTTTTAACCTTAATATTCAACTTGAATCCCTATTCTTCATTCTAATGTTTTCAAGGTCATTTTAATTTTACTTAAAGAAAGTCCATAAATTATAGTCTCATCTATCTTTTTATTCTACTATTTGTATGCTTTCGTCTGACCTATAAACCATTGTTGTATGTTTTACTTATCATAAGTTTGTATTAACTAATGATGAACCTATCACATAGTACTCGAATTATTGCTTAGTTGTGCTTATATTGTAATTTTATAATCATATTTATGTGGTGAACTATTTTTCTGGTTAGCGTTTTTTTAGCGAGTTAGTTTTTCTACGGGATGGGATCGCTAACCCCATGTCGAACCCTCCTCCTTTACCCGGACTTAGGATTGGCAGTAACTCTAGAAGAGCTGCAGGCGGAGCTGAAACGTGCAGAACTACCACATCAATCGTCAAGAAGGTACAAGTATTTACAAACAGTTGTTTACGCAAAATACTCAACATTCACTAGCCCAATACTATCAGCAACAGCGTTTTATGGGAGAGGACAAACCAGCTTCCAGCTGAAGAGGAAATTAGGAAAAGACGTTGGAAGTGGATCTGACATACATTAAGGAAATCACCAATGTGCATTACAAGGCAATCCCTAACTTGGAATCATAAAGGGAAGCGGAAAAGAGGAAGGCCAAACAACACATTACTTTGGGAAATAGAAGCAGATATGAAAATGATGAATAACAACTGGGGAGAACTGGAAGGGATTGCCCAGGACAGAGTTGGATGAAGAATGCTGGTGGGCGGCCTGTGCTCCTCAAGGAGGGGTAACAGGCGTAAGTAAGTTATGTGGTGAAGATTTTACTCTACGTTATTGTGTAAGTTGAGTCATAAAATTGAATTGAATAATTAGAATTCAACTGATTTCTGAGTTATATTCTGTTCTGGCTATCGAACTAGAGAGCGAATATGGGAGAACTTCATTCTAGATGAATAATCGTAAGTACTGTTCTCAGTTGTTACCTGACTATCAACATGCCACTTGTGAGTAGATCATTGGTCCTATACTGAGACAATCTAGATGAAATAGTCAATATCCGAACTAGATTACACAAACACTCTTCTGTAATTAAGCCTTGGTGGCATTGACTATATTATGATACAAAAAATGTCTTCATTTGGTCATATCTTAAATGTATCAAAAATGAAAGAAAGGAAAAGATCATATTATACATGTCGAAAAATTCTCTGAATGTCATCAGCAAAACATCGTTAACAAGATACAACAAGGAAAAAGATATGTTATATCATATTAATTAGTGCTTTGTGGAGACGGATTTCATATATAGGTTAAATTAGCTACTAAGTTATCACTCTTGGTGTGCGACTGAGAATCACGGAACAATCAACAGGTAATTAGTCTTAGTATCAGAATATCAGGTACTTAAACACATGATTTCTTCAGTGATTAGATCCAAAAATATTCAGACCTAGTAGAAAGCATTTAATTTAGACGTTGGCAATAACTCAACTATCATTGCGCAACACTGATAGTTGTTCGAAGTAGGAAGTGCGTAACATCAGAAGTCATCCCAGTAGTTTAGTGAGGTGATCAACTGGAAGACTGATTTTAATTTTTTGCATTAGTGGTTGCTTCGTCGGCGTTTGCTATTTAAGAGTCTGACACTAGAAGGAAACATTTGTTGAGTGCTTTTCGGTTTTCAGTGGTACTTCATTCGAAATCAACATGGATCAAATACAACCTACATTTTACATTCATTTTAAATAAGAGAGTATAAAGCATATTCAAACGACAAATGTTATAGAGGTTGTTGATTCTGAAGTCAATGTCCATCGTCAGTTGACACTATCTACCTAATCATCTAAAACTATGAAGTACAAGATAGCTATTTTTGGCTCACTGTAATCGGTCCGCTGTAATGAGTACAAACAACTCTGAAAACGGAATAAGCCTACTCTCAATAATTATGTTACATTGTCATATCTTTCATTTTTAAACCGGTAGTCCACGTTTCCAACTTGAAACAACTTACGACTTTTGTTGAACGTCGGCTATGTCGGCAGTGAGAAAATTGTGATCTTTGACGACATTTCGTCAACGTGTAAGATGGTATTTTATTCATTTTTCAAATACATGTTGAAATACGTTCGACAGTAAGTCAAAATCAATTTAATAGGTAATCTTTGATATTAAAACCCCGATAAATGAATGAACTGAGTTTGATTATGTCCTTCTGCATACTCTTGAGGAGGTCAAATTCACAAACCAATCAGTTTATGCTTTTATGCATGTTTCCTGTTAAATAAACACATTTTTATCAAGTAGTGAATTATTTTCATTATCCACTTAGAATTAATGAATCCAGATAAACTTTTTTTAATGGTTTACACATGATAAAATAAATGTCTTACTATCGGGGTAGTGAATGAGAACACAAGTGGAGACAACCAAATGTATCTCAACACAAAATTACAGAATCTCTTAGTAAAATCTGAGAACCATTCAGTAAATTCTTCATTTTCAAAATGTCAATTGATCGTTTCAGACTTCATTGTTCTTTTGTTTCCACACTAATCATTCTTTGTTCTTGTTCTCTGTTCTTTAACCTCCTAACCTTCTCCCTCCAGGCATTTCACTCTCGATTGATGATACATATTAACTATATCTGTCAACACCAGTGGCACACACCACATCGGAATTCTTTCACATTGAAGATTTTATATAAACTTGAAATAGGTTAAGAAAATTCGATCGTGTATATGTTTTTCTACTGAATAATATGTACACCCCCATAAAAAAGGACTCGATTCCTTACATTTGACACTATAATGGTTGTTATAAAGACAGTCTAAAAGAGAGGTTTTTGTATTGTGAAAGCTTGTTTTTAGTTGTCAGTTTAAGGATATACATATCAGTTACGAACAGATTATTAATACAAAGTTTATGGTCTATTTGTATTTTTTTTGTTTGAATCTTCCGATTGATGTTGAGGACTGCAATTAATCAGCATCTTTATGGTATCCTGTGCGGATTACCTCGATATTGCCATTAAGTCACACGCATCATAAGCAGATATGGATTTTGTTCTGCCCCTAGTCACAAACAAGACGAAATGCGCATCCCATGTTCCACTGATAGTCACCATCTATCTGTGCTAAGAATGCTTGTGACTCAGTGATAATTTAGTGAACGAGAACTGAGGTAGGAAAATCAATTTGTCATTACATGTACAATACACATAGTTTGGTCCCTAATGACAGTATCATGTACGTCTATTGCTGCGGAGTGTCATACAACGATGAAACAGCTTTTTTGTCCTTACAGATTTTCAATGGTTATCTAATTTAATTTGGTTCATCATCAAAACAATAAATGAATATGAAAAGCTCAATTATTTACACAAATATATTAAAGTATATTAAAGTTTACTAGATGATATCTACCTAATTTTTTGTTTGTTTGAATTCATCAAGCTTTCAATAAATTTACCTGTCTATTTTTCTTCTTTTTACTTTTCTAGAACTCTTATATGTACACGTTAATAGTTCGTTAAGTTATTCTTCCCAACTTTCCTACTCTGAACTTTATAGTAAGAAGACATGAAATTTTCAGGATTCAGTAGCACACAAGGATAGTAACTACGAAGGATTATATATGACTGCACTTGTTACCAGGAAAGATGGATGGAGGCTAGCAGTGGAGTCCGGGAGCGAGTTTCGTCCTATTCGGGACTCATCAGTTGGATGTGCTTGCTGATGCATATATATACTCATAACAGATTGATCAATTACGGTCGTAAAAATCGATGGGAAGATTCAAACAAACGATACCAAATGAATATGCACTTGTTACCGTTATTTTATTATTTCGGTAAAACACTTTCAGATTTAATATCAGCTGATAAATTATTTGATAAATCAAAGTGATTTTCTGCTTCAAAAGTGGTCAGAAAGAAAAGGTACTATGCCATGCCTTCTATTTATGAAAACGTTATGACATAACAACGTTTTCAATACACACCTAAGAAAATCTATAATAAATATGCCATTAGAATTATCTATATTCCTATCATTAATTTAAACTTTGTCAGTTATTACCCAGATGATCAAAGGAATAACTGTAGGATATTCTTGAAGATAGTTGAAGAAGATACAGATGAACACAGTGTAACTGTATGGAATATTAATCTTGTCTATTTCAGAAGTTTGACTTTTAATATTCCCATCTCAAACTTTCTGTATATACTACTGTTTCATGAAGTTAAGAAGAAATTTGTACAAATCGGTTTAAGTGAGAAATAGGATATCGCTTTTTAAGTGTTGAACACTCACTGCATGACATGAATCTCTTCTGTTAGATCTTTAGTGAGGTTATAAATGAGGACAACTGAGGAATCTCGTACTAGTACATAAAAGTTATCTAGTACTTTTTGACTAATAGTAGCTATCTAACTAAGATCAGGTCGTAATGTAATAATTTAACATCACCATAAATCAATTTATGTTATAAATAAAATGGTAACCTAAGAAGACACATACACAAACGCGAAATATTAGGATTAACACTTCACAGACTTTGATGGAAATAATAAACCTATGTTTTTGAATCATTGAACTTTCTCATACATATAAATAATTTTTTTTGAAATTATCGTTAGGCAAAAGAGTAAACTTTTCTGAAATTATTGAAGTATAAAACCGATAAATTCACTTAGTATTGTTTGTTTGAATCTTTTCATTGATGTTTTTAGGACTGCAACTGGTCAGTCTCTTATTGGCCATATGTGCATACTGTGCATATTGCCTCGATACAGCCTTAATTCACAAGCATTGTAAGCAAAGATGGATAGTGGCTAGCAGTGCAATCCAGGAAGCGCGTTTCGTCCTATTTGGGAATCGTCAGTTGGACTTATCTGCATCTCAAAGCTGATGTTCACACTGGGACTCGAACCCAATAGCTTTAGCTTCAAACTCCATCGCGTTATCCACTCAGCTACTAAGTCCTTGCTTGTAAAACCGACAAGTTGATATACAAAAAGAAAATACAAACAATTTTATTAGGTCGGATTCGTTTTGAAGTTATTTCTTTTTTTGTTGCCTAAGGTGAATATTCAAAATAGACGTCAATCAATGTACATAGTCCAGTGATTCGATGAATCGTGTTACGTTTTAGTTTGATGTTTATTTCACGAAAGAAAGGATGATTACGCAATTTACCTTCTAAATTTAAGTTTTAATCAAGAAAGATTTTATGAATTATTTCAATTTATAGTTGATATTTGTCAGTAATCGACATCACATTTGAGCATCATTGAAATTTAGCTAGACAGAGAAAACCTTTCATATAGAATAAATGAAATGTGGTTAAGAGTGGAATCGAAAAAGCACTCTCCATCCAATTCGGCATTCATCAGCAGGATGTAACTGCATGTCAGTATTCAAATCGGGACTTGAAACCAGTTTTTTTTGCTTCGAGTTTGGATATCTATAACAACGAAATAATCTAAATTATTTTAAATAAAATTAGAAAGCTATTTATCTTTATGTAGGATTCTTAAGCAGTTCGCACTAACCACATCAACAGTAAGTCAATCTAGGATTTTCAGGATCGCCCTGAAATGCCTAACCAATTAATGAATGTGCTAACAGCAAAATATACAAACTTGTAACATTAGTTAATTTGTGATAAAAAAAATAGTTTATTCTCTCTAGTGTTTCATATTTTTCTGATGTTGCCTATGTTAAAGACGATTTGCAAATAGACACTCATATTGACAACAGCTTGAATAGCCACTGAAAACATACAATATTGACTAGGTCCTATTCGACATCACAAGTGAATAAATCCTGAAATCAGAACGTCTTTTTACTGGGAAAATATTTTTTGAGTTAGCTCATATATGCGTACATGTGTTTCACTTATTCCCACAGATTAAAATACAAATTGAATTTTCAGCATTACGATAAGCAAAACGACTCGTGATCATAATACATTTTAAAAAGAAGCACACAACTGCAGTCATTTCATTAGTTTTTGAGGAATCTAACTACAGTCTACTAGTTTCATGAATAGAAGTTGGGCACGTGAATGATTGATTTTTTTCCTAATAGATGGGTAAATGTGTTACATGTCAATCTGCTTTTCAATAGCAAACTGACTTGAATATTATATTTGCAGAAACTCTCCTTCATCTCCATGGTTATCGATGATTGTTGATATGAAAGTTAATTTGTCATGTCATCTTACTGGCTTGCCTATGTCCATGTATATCTCGATATAGCAGCTACCTAATTTATAATCACATTCGCTCATAAACTGACGGAAACAATTTGTTCTATTTTATACAAACCAAAAGATACAACAACGAAAGAGAGTAAATCCAATATAATCCAAACAGTAAACCGCTATAACTATGACAAACATTACAGTTAAACACATTACAGCAGGCGCAATTAAATCATTTAGGCTAGAGACCATAACACAAATAAAACCATTCAACTGAGCTACAGTTCTTGTCTGTTATATCAAAATTAATCAGATAATTGTTTAGTAATCATGTTCAACTATCACATGAAAAGTGGCCATAATTCAAATGATTAGTCGAATTTAATCAGTCATAATCTTCATGAAAATGTCTATTTAGATTGTTGTTATTGAATCTTTTGTATAATCATCGACTGTGAAATGTGTGATGAGGAAATTATCAGAAAAAGAGTATGATTTTTTATACTGTCATCTAAACATATCCCTTGATATTATCGGACAACAAGATATGTAACTAACAAGAACCATAACATTTTAAGGTTTTTAATGTGGTCAGAACACTGTATTAGCTCCAAGAAGTTAACATCACAAATCAAATTCTGCACTTTGGTCTACATCTAGCGACTATATCGCTATTGATTTCAGCAAAGCGAGAAAACATCTGTTTCAAAGACTGAGCAACCACGTTCTATGAACTCATCCAACAACATAGAACAGTTTTGAAACCGTAATAATTTAATTGTCGACAAGCTAACTAGGCAATTATAAAGATTATTTTCTGTCAGTGGATTCATAAAATGTCCACAAAATTTGTTAGTACTAAACTCGAATTCGATCATTCGAAAATATTATACTTTGAATAAAAATAAAACTCGTCAAATAAACTCTCAGTCTTTAGAGAATCCTCACCTCTAAATATATTAATTAGATGAAATATTATGTCAAGTAACCTGTATCATTGATAATTCATGATTACCATGCATATACCACATACAATAACATACCCATGACCCAAAATCCTGGGTCCGAATCCCGCACGCGGGATCGTGGATGCACACTGCGAAGGAGCCCCACACTAAGAAAAAAAGATCGTCCAGTGCTTCCAGGTTTTCAATAGTGGTCTAACATTGATCGGCTCATGGTCTTAATTGAAAGTTTTAATGGTTAAAGTGACGTTCGTGTGACCTGAATACAATAAAAAAACAGCTAGAAATCCGTTTTTTTCTGTTTTTTCAGACAGAAAACTCCCCTTTCATTAATAGACGAATTTAATAATAAAATAAACTAAATAATAGATGAATACACATTTTCAATGAATAATCACTTTTGGTAAAGTTTCCATCAGAAGAGGAAATTAGGGAAAGACGCTGGATGTAGATAGGACATACATCGCGGAAATCATCAAACTGTATCACAGATTCAGTTCTAACATAGGATTCTCAATAAAAAAGATAAAAAGGTAGACCTAAGAATCCATTGCGTTGAAAATTTGAAGGAGATATCAAGAGGATAAATAGCATTCGGTAACAGCTAGAAAGAAGTGTCTAGCACAGTGTAGATTGGAGAATCCTTGTCAATGGCTCCACTAGGGGTATCAGGCGTTAGTAAGTAATAAATTTTGGTTCATCTATAAATAAAATTCGAGATAATACTATTTTCTGGAAACACGTATTATTATACTCTGGGATTGGTTGGTAGACATAATCATACAACAGTTTAACTTCCGGTTTTACCAATCTTTTTATTGAGTCTTGTTTGATTAGATTTTTCTGTAGAATAATTATTCTACTTCTTTTTGTCGGTGAGTCCAGAATTGTTTTGAAATTATAAATCTGTCTTTTCACTTGTTTAACTCATGTCAGTCAGAGAATACACTTAGTAGATGGATAAGCTTAAGAAAACTATGATGGATTTTTGTCCAACTGTTAGCCTATCAGAAGAACGTTTATATAAGTGAATAGTTTTGTAGGAAAAAACAATAAGATTTTAAAGAGGAAATAGATTTTACGTGGTTGATAAATTTATTGAAGTCTGCTACAGACTAGTCCGTTTCTTCGATCGAAAAAGATTACAAAATATAAATTCATCCATATGAATATATATTATCTATCTTCCAGAAACCTTATAAAGATGCTAGGAGATACTTAAGAATCCCCACATTCTTCAAAGTTGGTTTTAGGTGATTAAAATTAAGGAATAAGGCTAGAGATTTAGAGTTAAGGTTTGAGGTACAGATTAGACAACTTTTTCGACCTAGTATAGGACTTCTAACTATCGCACATCTGTAACTCCTTAATGGATCGAACCCCAGACCTTCTGTTTCACACAGAGACTCTCACCTTTGGACCACTAAGCCGTCAAGCAACAGTGTACAAGTCTAACTTTAACCAGTCAACGGTATTGTGTGACCATATTCCACTGACTGTGGTGAATAATTGTCTCAAACTCGATATAGTTGAACTCCACTGACCACAGCTTACCACTGGAACTCTGGGTGTTGCATCGTGAAGCTGGTCACCGGTGAGTATAAGAGAGTTTATGGAGATTGTAGAGTTTTCATAGTTTAGACCAAATACTGAGCTAGACAATCGTACAATATCATGAATGGATTGAAGTTTGACATACGAACCATTGGATATCAACTACGTGGTTTACAGTTTCAGCGTTCGCGCAGGAGACAGAATGTCTAGCGTTCGGTCCGTGGAGGGGTTTTGAAAGAGTACTGCCACTGAGAACTTCAGTACTATAGTGAAACAACTATCTTTTGAACACTGGTTTACAGTGGCTATCCAGCTAGTGATTTAACTCATAAAAACTGAATTTTTAAGTTATATACAGTTTTTAGTATTTAGTTTTGCAGGAAATGTCTGTCTTTGTTCACCGATCAATCATGGCTTACTTTCAGCTGAAACATCAACTATGAAGTAGGGATGTCATTCAACATCAAATGGATAGAAAGATTTTATTGATGAGATATAATACGGAATTTATCAAAGTAACAATCAAATACATCTTTCAATCGAGAGTAACAATATCAAAGGATCACGGAAAAATGTAAGTAAACAATGACTATTATTTCAACTAATCAATCATTCAATTATTTAACAGTAAGAATAAACTAACTGTTAAATAAAACTAAAATAATTAAAATTAATTTCAATCAAACTCATTCACATAATAGAATGATATTCACTTGGTCAATATTGAACAATTGTTTACCTTTGATATATGCCAATTTGCCCTAGTTTTGAGAATTGTAAACAGGGATGACATTTATTGTACAATTATTGTGATTGTTGATCCTTAGTGATGAAAATTTTCTGTGATTGGTCAAATTGTTTTGAAAATATGTGCTCATGTATTAAGGAACATTGTTGCAATACAATGTACTCAAGAACACGTTGTCGGTGAACGTGACGACGTTCAAAACAATTCAGTTAGTTTTTTATGTTCATAATTTGCAGAGAAAGGCGATTAGTCGAGGAATATTTACAATTTATGTTTGATGTGGAGAATCAATCAGAAGTAGCATATGGTGCATGGATGGCAACCAAAAGTGACCTAAAGGTCAAGAGTATTTCATTGGCTAGGAAACGGTCTAATTTCCTAAGGATAAGAGTGGTATATATATGAATGAGTATTTGTGAATTTTATTCAGTAATTCAATGCACTTTCCTACTCAAGTAGCTAGTTGGGGGTTAGCGTGTAACATACCTCGTATTAGTATTAGATTTCGGGCATTGCATGTCACTACAATATCAATTTTCAGAAATCAGTAACCAATATTTACAACGAAGAATATTCTTTTCAATAATTTCTCATCAGGTTCTACAATTATAAATCCAAATCAATAATCCATAAAACTGACCAGGTTTAAGGCAGAGTACATCATTAAAAGTTGTAACATGTGAATCAGGGAGTTTTCGTTATAAAAAATCAAATCGTTAATGTTCGGTAGACCACCATGGAAAACCTGGAAGCACTGGACGGCCGTTTCGTCCTATTGTGGGACTCCTCAGCGGTGCACATCCACGATCCCACCTCGCAAGACTATCAGTACACCTATCTTCCCACTATCAACTTGTACTTTTACCTATTATGCTTGGTGACGCATTCTATTTCATTGTGATTATTGACTCAAATTGCCTTGATTGGTCTAACATTTTCGTATAAATATTCATGTATATTAGAGTAAAGCCTAATGACGATCTTATTAAGAACAATATTGTTCACTTACATATGTTTTTCCAAAATAAATATGTATGTATGAGATAGTCCTCATTGTAGTTTGATGTGTGCACCGTAACCTTGGGGTTGCTTTCTAGATCGGCCATACATCTTAATTTGATTACTATACAGGTGTAGAGGAGCGATTGAAAATTATTCCATTCATCTTTATACAAAATATCTGAATAGAAGTATTTACTTGACTGAGCTATTTAATTATTGTAATTAATTTTTGTATTGGTTGTTTGAATCTTCCGATTGATGTTTACGACTGCGATTGATCAGTATCTCATTGACATATGTGCATCCTGTGAGGATTGCCTTGACATAGCCTAAAGTCACAAGAATTATCGGCAAAGATGGATGGTGGCTAGCAGTCGAATCCAGAACGCGCGTTTCGTTCCATTTGGGACTCTTCATCTGGGTGTACCTGCATCCTGGAATGAATCAAAACTTTACTCCATTGTACAAGGTATCGGCTATCTGGGCTCAGTAGATAAGTGGATAACGCGATGGAGTTTTTAAGTGAACGAAAATGGGTTTGAGTCCCGGAGTAAAGATCAATTCTAGGATGAGGGTACACCCAGCTGGCAAGTCTCAAGTAGGACGAAACGTACGTCCTGTATTCCACTAACAGCCATCATTCATCTCTGTTTATTTAACTGTCAGTTATTTATATCAGTTTACTACAGTTCGTCAGCAAAACGTATCACATACTGAAAGCAATATAAATGATATAATTATGATATTCTTATGAGTTGAATATAAATGATAAAGTTTCACACACAGTCAGTCAGTCAGAACAAACAACTTACATGGCAGAGTTGATATAATCAGACCTATTTTGATTTTGATCGGACTAAATATTCTGCCATATTCCTTGATACACTTTAAAATGGTACTAATCTAATTTGGTTACATATATTTACATTGGTACATCATGAACATATTGTTATTTTCAGAAGATGTTTTGAGGAGATTTAGTATTTTCATAGTTGAAAGCGTGAGTCAATTGAAGCTAGACCACCAAGGAAAACTTGGAAGCACTGGACGGCCGTTTCGTCTTATTGTGGGACTCCTCGTCTCACGAGATTCGAACCCAGGACCTACCACTCTCGCGCCAGAGCACTTAACTGATAGACTACTGAGCCGGCATCCGATGGTTAACGTTATTTTATAATGAAGCCTCTAGCAAATGTTCAATTCGTTAAAAATTATTAATTTTAACCTTAATAATCTTGCTGACTATGAATGATTATTACAAATTAGATCTAATCAAGTTGAAACTGTAATAACTGGCTAACTGTTATTAATTGAATTAGATAAAAATTATCTGTAATCTAACACTTTTTTAAGCCATCAGTCATAATTATTATGACATTGAATCTTATAAAGTGGATAATTTGACTGATAGTCATTTGATAATGGCAAGATTCTACTGAATGCTTACAGTTATTTATTTATTTATTTAAACACATAAATATTGGTACAAGTGGGCACGAGATATTTATGCGGCACACAAATCTCATTGGATTTGTGTGAGGGCTGTGATACTGCTCAGGTGGCCAAACGAAAACAGGTGGTTTTCTTAGGGGGCCACACCCGGAGCCTTCGATCTAAAGATCTGATCCACAAGGAAGTGGACCATCGTGAGGAGATGCAGTCCCATGGTAGCCGGTGACTGACGATTGATTCATACACCATTTATTCCCTCAGGATACTGGTACCCATGTGCATCATTGGTTTGGAATGAGGGTTTTCCAACTCCCCTAGGTGAACATTCCGTGTCCACCAACTCGGTTAGAGCGCCGGACATTCGCTTTTCGTCCTTTCAATTTCGTGAACAACATCCCTGGTGTGAGAAGGCAGTGAGTAGGACTTCCCTGACAGAGGCTGTATGTGCGTGGCCATGTGAGAGCATTTCGAGAGAGAGAGGGCGGACTCTTCCCACTCTCGACCGTACTAAGGCATTTGGGGGCTTTCAGTATATATTATCAAATCTGGTAGAAATCTTACTATTTAATAATTTAATTATTTAATAACTGAATTCATGAGTCAAAATAAAGCTAGACCACTATGAAAAACTTGGAAGCACTGGATGGCCGTTTCATTCTAGCAGGATCGTAGATGCGGGCTGTTGAGGAGTCCCATACTAGAACGAAACGCCCATCCAGTGCTTCCAGGTTTTCCATGGTGGTCTAGCTTTAATTGATTCATGAATTCAATTATTGAATCACAATGATCTTTACAAAACCCCCCTTCTGATAATAATCTAATTATTCTTCGATTGTCAATACACGAATAACTACAAAAAACAAAACATTATGAGTATTACCTATTGAATGAAAATTTCAGAGATAAAATCAATATTGTACCATATAAACTTTTACATTGAAAAAGGTACTAATATTTCACTGAACAATGATCATTTTGAATTAAAAGGGGATGTACTGTTGAATAAATATTTTACTGAATTAAAACATATGAGAATAACCATTTCTTTTATCAATGTTCAATGAAAATGAGATATGTAGAAGTTTTGGGGGGAAGGGGTGGGGTAGGGTATTTTTCCATTAATTTATTGAAAATAATGTTAGAGATTAAATCAATATAAATTGGATTATTAGTTACATGTGATATGCTGCGAGAAAGTATTAAATGGATAATGAAGGGTAATTTATATCATATTGAGAATAGAGACCAGTAGATTAAGTTTAGATTGTTGCTTTAAAATCAATAATATATTAATTGTGTTATCTTAACTGATTCCAAGTTGTTTGGTTGAACAAATTTAATTTATCAAAAGGGAGTTTTGTGGAGACTCATGATTTCAGCTATAAAATTACTAAAATCTACACCAAACCCCTTCTGACAATAATCACTAGTGACTGGCTTCAAGAGATATTTCCTGAAGTTCTAGTGAGAAGCAGTGACCAGTGGAGATCAACCAGATCTGTTGTGAGATAATAACTCACTGAAGACAATGGTGGGTGTGTCGCTCAATTTCGTGATTCGGTTGTAGTTAGACATTAACACCGTTGGATGCCGACCGGCTCAGTGGTCTAGAGGTTAAGCGCTCGCACGCGAAACTGATCGGTCCTGTGTTCGAATCTCGTGAAGCGGGATTGTGGATGTGCAATGACGAGTAGTCCCACACTAGAAAGAGGCGGCCGTCCAGTGCTTCCAGGTTTCCCATGGTGGTCTAGTTTCAATTGACTGATGATTTCAACCATAAAATTTAATTTAAACAAGTATTGACATATTTATTATAACATAAATAAAATGAGAATTATTAAACAATATTTGCCTTACTTATCCACTTCATCTGTATTTGAATGGCTAAAATACTGAGAACATTTCAAGATCATTTCATCGATTACACCAGTTACTTATTAACTTACTAACACCTGCTAACCCTCATGAAGAAAATATAAACTCATTTTTCATGTGTTTACTAAGTTAGTGGCTACCTGGCTTCAGTGGCTTAGCGGATATGAAATTCAACATTTAAAGTGAAAAGTACAAGGTTTAAGTCCATGTGAAAATTAAAACGAATGAAGGCACATCCAACTGATTAATCTAAAATAGGATGAACTGCGTATCGTATATTATATACCAAACATAATAATAATTTACGTTTATAGACTGGGTCTATAGTTGATTTATGACATTATCAATTGACTGTTTATAGTGCTTCTGACGGTGTCATTTGGTTGTTAAGTGTTGAACTTCTGTAGAATCATTTATCTAACTGTGTACGTATTATAATACAAATTCCTGTTCCCAGGTCTATTTCAATTCACTTATTATTGTATATTAACTACAGGAACACGGGCACTTTATAAAAAACTTTACAAACTATCTCAAATCTAATCACTACAAAATTCAAACGGAAGTAAAGTATAATGGTTGGTTTCGTTTCTCTGAGAAAAAACAAAAACAAAACGTTATATCAAAATACATGCATTAAATATAAGATGCTGTATTCAAATGTTATGGGAGCAAAACTTTTTTAAAACATTCATGAATGGAGATGAATGGGGAATAACTCTAGTTTTCAAATCTTTTCAAGAATTTTTTGTATATTCCTAAATGAAATGGTTATAGGACAGATTTTGTTTTATATTAATGTCCTTTTTTGTTGCCACCTGGGACTTATTGCAGCAGCACTTAAAATAGTTTGAACCATCGAGTGGTGATCACATAGAAACTCTTGTGTTCGAACCTATCACGTTTAAGTTACAAAGAGTTCTAGAGTGAGACGGTAGATTACCAGTGACCATTGACGAAGACCATGCAATTTAGTTAACTTATTTCATGGTATGATGCTCATCTAAAATTACCGGTATGTTTCTGTCTCACTCACAACTTCATATATTCACCTCGAGACATGAATCTTTAGGGTTCGATCTCAGGGAGGGATCGTAGATGGATATCTAAGTACACTTAAAAACTAAGGCATATTAGCTGCAGAGTCAGCACTTTCTGTTAAACTTGTATTTAAATGGCTACAATTGGTTTGATGTGATGGTTAATGCGGATTTGTAAAGTCAATACAATAGCATACTCAAACCAATAAAGTGACAACTAAATTTGTTAACTGTTGGTTGGCTTGTGAGGTTAATTCTAAAGAATCTTCGTCTTTATACGAATCAATTGAAATTACAAGGAAACGATTGAGGAAATCAGTAGTTACTCTGTGTGGGTTCTGGTAATTGGTACCAATAATTCTTGTAATGCCTCTGCTTGTGGCTACATTTAACATTGAGGAGTATATCGGATTCAAAGGCTCTATTACGAAATGAGAAACATTCGACATCTAACATATGCACTTCATTACTGAACGGGACATCAGGAATTATTTCTTACTATCCTTCTTCGCACCATTCAGTTATCTTGTGATTAATCTAATCCTTGACTTCTGATTTTAAATTATCAATATCCCTACTTTAGAGAACAAGAAATCAATTAGTTCTGATAACTACATCGATTTCATCTAAAGTAACAGTGTGAATAACTTCTTCCCATTTCTTTACTTCTACTCCTGGACATTGAATAACGTTAGCTTGACCGCCGGTAGCATCGTACTGCTGATGTCTGGTAAACGGCCAACCTAATCCTGTAATTTCTTAGGAGGGTTTATAAATAGTAATAATATCACCAAAAATCAAGCACAGTTAGTGAAAAACTACCCAGCTTGAACTTTCTCCCGTGTTGGGGATTCAACCATTTTTGAACCTAGGTCATCATCTGTTGATATTCCAGTTGTTTGAAGGACTAGTTCAGAAATCTTTGTATTAATTCCAGTTGCTGAACGAACTATTAAGACTTCGACAACTTCTCCATCAACTATTTAGGCTTCCTCTTTGATCCACACATCAATCAACTTTTGAAATACCTGAGCAACAGCTTCTGTCTTGCTCATCTCTAGTGGAAATATTTTGCTGTCAGTCATTGCAGTAAATGACGTGTCACAACCAAGTGCCTGAGTTGACTGGGAGCACTCCTAGTCTGCCTGATACCAGGCAGATCAGTAAGTAATATAATATACCCAGCAAATTCGCTCTCATATATCATACCTAAGATATACCTAACTGCACTTCTTGCCTTACATTAGTCTAGTAAAATGATTCATTTCAAAGTTATAACTATTGTCAAAATTTATTTTATTTTTTCTTTATTACAAATATTTTGATATATGCAAAATTTTCATAGTTGAAATCATGAGGCAATTGAAGCTAGACCACCATGGAAAACCTGGAAGCACTGGACGGTCGTTTCGTTCTATTGTGGGGCTCCTCAGCAGCGCTATACAAAATTACCAAATAAAACTTTGTACAAGGGTGAAAGGAAAGCAGTTAGAAGTTCTATACTTGAACACCTAATCGACTGTAATCATTCTACGGATCCACAGTTTGATTTTAAGTTTGTTTATATGATTCAAAAATCTAAGCAGATCTACCTAGATTTCTGCCTATCCAACTCTTAAAAGTAGCCGAAGCTCTTATCATCCATGACCTTAAACCAGAACTATGTGTACAAACGAAGAACGTCTTATCGTTATTGTTACCGTGGCCTTAATTAATAATACTATTATTATTAGTATTGCATTCCCCTTTACTTATGTCTTATATTCTCATTACTTTATTCATGAATACTCATTATATCACCTTATTTATTTTTACACCTTTGAACTCATTAGAATATTTTATTCCGTATATGATTACACTTTCATATGGTTTAACAATCTTAGCTAGGTATCTGGAAAGATTGTAGGTTGGTGAATTTGTATAATCAACAACAGGTCTTATTGGAACATCTATTTTATGTATTTTTGGTAGTCCATAAAATCTACATGGTTTGTTGCTTTTTGGATAAAGAGAAAACCATAGAGATGGTCCTAGTTTGGATTTTAAAGTCTGTAACATTTTGACTGTTTCAGCTTTCAACTTATTCGAAGTTGCTCTACATTTGTTATTCTTGATTTTTTTTCATAAGGTCCAGTGTAAAGTTATCCACTGACTTTTCGTTCATAATCAGAATTATTTATAACAACATTGGTGTTTCCCTTGTCAACCCTCATAATAACAAGTTTTCTGTCTTTAAGTAGCTGTTTTAGAGTATACATTTCTTCTTTAGATAGATTATGTGTATTCAGTTTACTTTATATTCATTCGCTGAGATTTTACAAATATATTATTGCTATTTAATGTCTTACATCAACTCGGCACCCAAGTACTGTGAAACTATTCGCTCTAATTTAGACGGAAGTTCTTATATAAAAATCTTATTATATTCACTAAATCTATTGTTATTACTCGTATTACGTAATCTAGTATTATAATCTTTCTGTTACGTCATCTTGGTTATTCGTGTTCACATTTCCTCACGGAATTAGTACTTTAACAACAACAAAATTTCATATATATACGATTGTATAGCTTGATAATGAATTTGTTGAAAAGAGATCCCTTTGCAAAACTTCATGTTTTTAATTTTTAATGTTTAAATGGGAATTATCTGTCAACTTTGTATCTATTCAACAACAAAAAGAAAGGAAGGGAAAAAAACCCATAGTACAATGGTTCATTCAATATTCAATATTTATAATATTGTATACATATTGATTGATTCTAGGAATGAAAATTCATAACATAACCATGTGTAGGATACACAAAAAATTACAATAGTGAAGTTAGGATTTAATAAGAAAAATTGATTAACGTATGGTAATAGATATTGTTTTAATTGCCCCCAAATGCCCTGGTACGGTCGAGAGTGGGAAGAGTCCGTCCTCTCTCTCTCGAAATGCTCTCACATGGCCAAGCGCATACAGCCTCTGTCAGGGAAGTCCTACTCACTGTCTTCTCGTGGCATCAGCGGTGTTGTTTACGAAATTAAGAGGATGAAAAGCGAATGTCCGGCGCTCTAACCGGGTTAGCGGACACGGAATGTTCACCTAGGGGAGTTGGAAAACCCTCATTCCAAACCAATGGTGCGCATGGGCTCCAATATCCTGAGGGAACGAATGGCGTATGAATCAATTGTCGGTCACCGGCTACCATGGGACTGCATCTCCTCACGATGGTCCACTTCCTTGTGGATCAGATCTTTAGATCGAAGGCTCCGGGTGTGACCCCTTAAGAAAACCACCTGTTTTCGTTTGGCCACCTGAGCAGTATCACAGCCCTCACACAAATCCAATGAGATTTGTGTGGCGCATACATATCTGTGCCCCCTTGTACCACTATTTATGTGTTTAAATAATATAATAATAATTCTGAGAACTGTTTGAGTGTCTGTACAACAAATGAGAATATTTTCACTTTAGATATGATTTAAAAGAATAACTTAATGTTACGGTCAGATTATTGGATCAAGAGAACATAGGCATCGATCATATACATTTTCGAAAATATTATCAATTCAAAGGAAAAGAATATTGATTAATTGGGTGTGTTTGAGAGATCATAAGAAGAGCGTAACATTTATTAAAGCAGCAGATCAATAACTTATTTCCTGTGGTTTCAAGTAACCAGATTCGATTGATTTTCTTTCTGAGTTTTGATAAACACTGTTTCATTCCATCTTCATCATCTCAAACATTCATCTATATACAATAATACAATCTGTACACAGAATCTACCCCTTGATAAAAATATAGATTTATCAATTTATTTACTCAACATAATCTAGAATTACAAACAAAATAGGGATTATTTACTAAGTTTACACTTGAAATCTTCGAATACATATTTGTTATAACATGAGATTGTTTATCTAAAGCTTGCTAATATTGTAAACAATATTGTTTTGTTTCTAAAAGAGATAGAAAAAACTTTTTATTTAGAATAAACAACAACAATAACAACAATTTTTTTAACGTCAGAAACTGTTACTATTTATATTTCTTAATATAACATCGAGTACTACTAATACTCCCACTCCTACTCCCCCTCCTCCCTCTCCCCCTCCCCCTTCTCCTTCTACTTAAAATTATACATATACTAATAACAACTAAAAAAAAAAATATTAA
>NW_017386040.1:588890-700661 GCF_000237925.1 Schistosoma mansoni | reverse complement strand
TACTACTACTACTACTAGTAATAATAATAATAATAGTAATAATAATAATAATACTGACAAATAAACAAAATCACAACAAGCAAGTTCAAACAAAACTAAAACACTGAATAAGTGTAAAACCATGGGAAATTGAGTATTTTGCTATTAAATCTGTAATTTTATAATCTATGGCAAATGATTAATCAGGGCAAAAAATAAACGGGATCTGATCTTATTTTCAAAGTTAAGAAAGTGAATTATTCGTGTAAATGTTATCTGTATATGTGATTATTCCTTAATACAAAGACTTGATAGAACTATATGTTAATAGTTCTGCTTTCAACTTGTCGATAATAGGTTTAATATCAGAAGGAGTTTTGTGGATATTGTAGTAATTTCAATAGTTGAGAGTCAATTGAATCTAGACAATCACGGAAAACCTGGAAGCACTGGACGGCCGTTTCGTCCTATTGTGGGACTCCTCAGCAGTGCGCATCCACAATCTCTCCTCGCTAGATTCAAACTGGCTTCAAGAGATATTTCATGGAGTTCTAGTGAGAAGCAGTGACCAGTGAAGTTCAACCAGATCTGTTGTGAGATAATAACTCACTAGAGACAATGGTGGATGTGTCGCTCAATTCCGTGGTTCGGTTAAAGTTAGACATTAACACCGTTGGATGCCGACCGGCTTAGTGGTCTAGAGGTTAAGCTCTCGCGGGCGAGGCTGATAGGTCTTGTGTTCGAATTTCGTGAGGCGGGATCGTGGATGCGCAGTGCTGAAGAATCCCACACTAGGACGAAACGACCGTCCAGTGTTTCCAGGTTTTCCATGGTGGTCTAGCTTCAATCGACTCATAATAGGTTTCTTTAAATGAATAGGAAGGAAAGGATGCATATGTGAAATTTGGAATGAAAAAGAATCATAGAAAATGTCAGCATGTACGACAATACTAAAGTGTATACGTCTTCTTTTCCAAAGATAATAGTATTGTTCATGAAAAATTAGTGAAAAGAACAATAAGTATGGAAGAACCTGATCTAGATTTTATTCATTAAGTCAGAAAACTAGACACAGCTTCGAACTACACGTAACAGTGGACAAATAAATCCAATTAACAGAGGTAACTGTTTTTTAAGCGCATTTGGTAAGGTGAGACGATGGAATTTGGTTCTTAAAAATATCCCTATATAAAAAGCAGAATTCGAAATATAAATAAGGTATGATTAACGAAATAATATGAGAATCTATAGTCTTGTACATCGATTTTACACATAATACAGACTTAATCACAGTTTGAATGCCTATAATGGATGTGTAAAGTAAATTATATTGGATTCAAGTCCAAATGTAAGCGTCAATACACACCTGTAGGATACATCTAGTTGATGAGTGCCATGTAGGGCGAAAAATGTAACCTGGTCTTTTATTTATTTTATTTATTTAAACGCATAAATAATGGTACAAGGGGGGGCAATAGATATATATGTGCCACACAAAAAATTGTCATTTCATCTAATTGTGTGAGGGCTGTGATACTGTTCAGGTGACCAAACGAAAACAGATGGTTTTCTTAAGGGACAACACCCGTAGCCTTTGACCTCATGGTGTGATCCACAAGGAAGTGGAGCATCGTGAGGAGATGCAGTCCCATGGTAGTCGGTGACCAACTGTTTGTTCCCTCAGGATACTGGAACCCATGCGCACCATTGGTTTGGAATGAGAGTTTTCCAACCCCTCTAGGTGAACTTTCCGTGTCAACCAACTCGATTAGAGCGCTGGACATTCGCTTTTCGTTCTCTCAATTTCGTAAACAACACTCCTGATGTGAAAGGGTAGTGAGTAGAACTTCCCTGGTAGTATTTGTATGCACGTGAACATGTGATAGCATTTCGAGAGAGAGGGTGTGCCCTCTTTACTCTTAGCCATACCAGGGCATTCAGGTGTCTGGACTCAACAGCTAACTATATTTAATCTATTTTCAACTGTATCATTTATGAGTTATTGTTTGTAAAAAAGTTAGTTTACGACATTTAATAACCACTTTCAAACCTACTTCATTAAATTAAAGAAGAATTGTAAAACATTTTATTAATTGATTCTAATCAACTGGGGAAAAATCACATTGTCTATTGGACAGAAAAAATAATTTCAGCAAAACGTATATACATCGCTTTTATATATTCATTTAAGTAATATGTAAGTTTTTTTGAAAAAAATTTCATTTTTTTTTATTCACTTGTATTTTTTCAACTGACATAAAATCTACATAAAATGATCAATAATTCTGTTCAATTTTCTTGTAATATCTTCAGTGTACCTTCTAGTTTCATTTTGTTCACCTGCCATTTCTTTCATGCTTTAATGTTATCCTGTTACATAAATGTTTATTTTTTAAACATAGAATGTATATTCCATACTATTGGATGGATTTCTATATTCCCATGTTAAATAAACAAGTTTCATATATCTATGTTTAGTAATACGACCGAAGAAAAAATTCAGGTGGAGTTAAAGCAAAATAAAAAAAGAGAATTCACAATTACATAGGTTATTGATTCGGTTGTATCATGATAGTGGTTTTTAGCAAGGTTCTGTTCCATGATATTGGGTTGACAACCACATACCGGACCCTCCTTCTTTATCCAGTCTTGGTTCCGGCAGTGACCCTAGGATGGCTCCAGATGGAGTTAAACAAGAAGGATCTGATGTAGATATGATGGCATGGATTGGCAAGGCAAGGTCAGTATTCCCACAATTAAAGAACATATGTAACTCAAAATAACTGTCCGCTAACACCGACATCAAGATTTCCAATACAAACTTCAAGATAGTTCTATTTTAAGGAGCTGAAACTTGTAGGACTGCCAAAACCATTGTCAAAAAAACACAGGGGTGTACAAACTGTTGTTTATGCTAGATACGCCAGATACGTTGACACTAAACCATCAACAACAACCTATTATGTGAGAGAGAGAACCGGGTTCCCATTCAATATGGAATTAGAAAAGTCGATGAATGGGGATAGAACGCACATTAAAGAAATCAACAAAGTGCATCACAAAGTAATCCCTAAATCGGGATTATCAATGTAGAACATATTGTGCTAGGAATTGTGGGTATATATCGAAAGAATGAATAACACTTGGTAGGAGTGGAAAGGAGAGCCCAGGACAGGGTGGTCTGGAGGATCTTGGTCGGCGGCCTATGTTCCACGAGTGGTGTTAGGAGCAAGTAAATATACCACAATAATGACATTACTGTCTGGGATAAAAATAAAATATATGTCAGAATAATTACATTTCATTGGTCTTTTGAGTAGTGACCAATACCATACTTGTCGAGTCCATTCAAGGCTTACTGATTACTGCCAACAAAGTTTCAGCTATCAGTCTGAGTGAATTGACATCTCATATATGAAATGAATAGACAATCATCTATAGTCACTGCCTAATGACCAACTAATTGTAAATATTTCAGTTATACAAATAGTAAGTTGCGGCATGAATAGCTCAGTCGTAACGTTTTAGATTGTGGAACTGGATGATGAGTGTTAAAGCCCTTAAGGGAATATTAGTTACTTGAAGATTACAGCTGTACCTAACTGACTGGTATTCATTATATTAGGGCAATTGTAAACATTTTTATAAGGGTAATTATGATTTTACTTGCAGTGTCAGGTTGATCAATACATTTTGATTGGAATAAGGTAATATTTTAAATAATAATAAACTATTATATAATGCCTGGTTTTGCATTAGTTACTTTTATTCTTACGAAACGATCATTGATTTCCACAAATTCTTATATTTTGAATGTGATGTGATAGTCCTAACAGTTAAACTATGATTATTAAAAGGGGGTTTTTGTGGAGATTTTAGTCATTTTATATTGTTGAGATCATGAGGCAATTGAAGCTAGACCACCAGGGAAAACCTGGAAGCATTGGATGGCCGTTTCTTCCTATTGTGGGACTCCTCGGCAGTGCGCATCCACGATCCCGCCTTGCGAGAAGTTGGTTGCGCGATTTCGTGGATTGTTTGAGGTTAGACATTAACACCGTTGGATGCTGGCTTAGTGGTCTATCGGTTAAGTGCGCTGGCGCGAGACTGGTAGGTCCTGGGTTCGAACCTCGAGAGGCGGGATCATGGATGCGCTCTGCATGAGGAGTACCCACAATAGTGACGAAACGACCGTCCACGTGCTTTCACGGTTTTCACACGGTGGATGCTAGCTTCGAATTGACTCAGGACTCTCCAACTTATATAAAATTATAAAAATTGATTATAATTTTAAACACACTTAATTGCATCTATCTTTTAGATATCTTTTTAATCATTTTAAGGATAACATTTATTGTTTTAATACTATTAAAGGTCACTAATAAAGGGGAATGAAAAAAAAATTAATTCAAAAGAAATTAATTCATTATAAAGATTGTTTCTTGATTCCTGTTTGTTGTTGTTGTCGTTGTTGTTACTTCCTGTTGAGGCACTCAGTTTCATCTTATACCCTTGATATAAATAGTTTAATGTATTTATATCATATAACAATAAACATCCTATTTCTTCAATGTTTCTGTTTGTTTAATGGGAAGGGATTTCATTTCAGTAATCTAGATCTGTTTACGTATATCTTCTGTGAACATGGTTAAAAAAGAAACAAACAAACAAAGGGAAATAAATAAATAAATATATTTGTAATATCCCAATGAGTAGAAAAAATTAGATTTTCTGATGTTTCATGACTCAGTGTAAGTCATTTCTTCAGAGAATAAATAACCAAATTCACATTAATCCAAGTTTAAATAGTAATGGTACTATTTGGTAATGATACCTACAAACAAAGGGAAAGTTACAGCTTTGAAATGAAATCATTAGTGAGAATCATACTATTTTATTTGGTATTATTCACTTATGAAATGAATAGGAAAATGATAGGAAATGAATTTGTATATATTGAACATTGAGAAGCCAATAAATATCAAGTCCTCAGTTAACTATCCTTTCCCTTTATAATTAAATGATAGTTACCTATGGATAATAAAACATATTAAGATAATATAGTTATCAGATTAAGACGAAACAAGTGCTATTCATCATACAGACAATTCAGAAGATACAATCATGTTTAAGTTCATCCTTCAGTGATATATATATATATATATATGGTGTCTAGTAAAAATACCCATTATAGTCTTTTATAATAATCTGCTTGCTTGTTCTGAAGGTTATATAGTGAAAAATGTAGAAAATGAGTATCATGTTAGTTTATACAATGATTGGTTTATGGGGATGGCTAGCAGTGGAATCCAAGACGCGCGTTTCGTCCTATTTGGGACTCGTCAGCTGGATGTATCTGCATCCCAGAGTTGATGTTCACTCTGGGACTCGAACACATTACCTTTCGCTTAAAAAAAACAATTTATGATAGTATTATAAACAACGATGGATAATGCTTGTGAATTAAGACTTTGTAGAGGCAGTCTGCACAGGATGCACATATGCCAATAAGAGACTGAACAATTGCAGTCCTAAACATCAATGGGAAGATTCAAATAAACAATACAAAATGAAATAAAACTTCACCCTATTATACAAGCAAGTGGCTATCAGGACTCAGTAACTGAGTGGCGTTTGAAGCGAAAGGTACTGGGTTCGGGTTTCAGAGTGAACATCAACTCTGAAATGCAGGTATATCCAGCTGACGAGTCCCAAATAGGACAAAACGCGCGCCCTGGATTTCACTGCTAGCTACTATCCATCTCCGTTTACAATATAGGCAAGTGATAATATTTTAGACTAAAGTGATGATCAGTGAGACTACAATGGTTCATATTAGGTTTGTTCAGTAATTTTATATTTTTTGACAACAATGAAAGCAAACTTATTACATTTTAATGATAAACCTGAATTTCATGAAATTTGACTAAATCTGTAAAACATTTAAGTTATAAAATGAGGAAAAAAAAATCTCTCATGACGACTTGAACTAATAGATTATGATTATTTTTTGTTGTTGCTTAATCTAATATTTACACCTCAATGATGATAAGTGTTTATGTCTTTTATACTAATTGATTTTTTTCATTAAATAGGAACAACAACAACAACAACATGTGACTATAGTGAGGCTATGTTGTTAATGCTTGTTAAAATGTAAGTGAATTTGTGTGTGTGAGTGTGTGAGAGAGAGGACAAAATAATCTTACTAACTCAAGTTTCATTTTTAAATATCAAGACTTATCGAAAGTTTATATTTTCTATCTTCAGAATAGTATGAAACTGAATTTCACTCGGAGTCACGTAGAATATCATTAAGATTGAAATATATCAGCTTCAAGATAAAAGCTTAATTTAAGTTGACTGATCAAAGAGTTTGAAGTATATTTAAATTCAGAAGGGGTTTTTTGGATATCACAGTAATTTCGATAGTTGAGATCATGAGTCAATTGAAGGTAGATCACCATGGAAAACCTCGGAGCACTGGACGGTCGTTTCATCCTATTGTGAAACTACTCAGCAATACACGTCCACGATCCCGCCTCACGAGATTCCAATCGTAGACCTATCAACCTTTAGACAACTGAGCCGGCATCCAACGGTGTTAATGTCTAACTTCAATCGAACCACGAAATTGAGCGACACATTCACCACTGTCTTCAGTGAGTTACTATCTCACAACAGACCCACAATAGGACGAAACGACCATCCAGTATTTCCAGGTTTTCCATGGTGGTCTAACTTCAACTGATTCATGATCTCAACTATTAAAATTATATTTAATTCGTCAATTGATTTTACATCGTGTTGATATTGTATTTATGATTAAATTTTGAGTACATTCATTCTTTTTAGAGGATTTATTGTTGAATACAAACAAATTCATTACTAGTTGAATACATATATCAAATGTAGTCACTAGATATTTACAGTTGAAATGTTCACTAATTTCAGCTCAATACAAGACGAGCATTTTACTTTGTGATTGAAAACGTATTTTACCTTGTTTGTAAATTGCCCATTACATTCACTTTCATTTTTGACTGCGTTTCTAGCTAGACTCTACTCAGCTACCGTTTTTATTCTTACTTAAAAATTATAGACTTTTAAATTGTGTGTAGAAGACAAACCTCTAATATGTATTTTCACATAGTTTGATTTTTTTACTTACGGAGTTTCATCTTGATTTCCTTCCTGAAGGACAAATGGTGAATAACGCATTCTTGATGAACTGTCACGTTTGTGTGATACTGATGGATAGCTGTTGGATAAAGACAATATGCCTACTCACTCAACGTTGATTGTTTCGTACTTCCCGACCCTTAATTTTAATCCTCTCTATGGGTCACCCTCCAAAATTTCCCCAACTTAGCTTTTTGATATTGATCTGTTTCCCGAAATATCAAGCAATCATTCAACGATATCCTTGAGAAGACGTGTGAACGTTAAGATGACCCATCTGAACTGACTAAACTCTGAGAACTCGTAAGAAACTCCTAAGAATGAAAGGAGACGAAAAAGAGATGTCTATCAACACGGATTGGAATTGTTCTAAAAAACAAAATATTGACACCCTCTGTATTTTATACAACAAAGTGTTTTCGACTTTACTTCATCTACTTATAGGTTGAGTTTTTTTAAACAAGATAAACGCAACTTCAATGATAATGTGATTCCTCTGAAGGCCAAATGAGAAGAGGAAGACCAAAGAACACATTACGCCGAGAAATGGAGACAGACATGAGAAGAATGAACAAGAATAGGATAAAGTCACGTAGAATAAACTTTTTTCATAATCCAACATTCGCCAAGGGTTAATTGACAACGAAGCAGTAGTGAGTTGGAAAAAATAATTGGTTTACTTTGAATTACTTTCAAGTAGTATAAAACATAGAGGTCAAATAAGGTGTAGTAAGCAAAGAAAGTTAAAAACCCAGCGGACAGCACTATGATTTATGCAAATATAACTGATAGCTTGATACAGTAAGCATGGAAAACATTCTTAATTATAAAATATTTATGAGTAGATGGAATTGAGTAAAAGATGAAAGAATAAAATACAATTTCGGGGTCGTTACTACTGTAAATGGCAGAAGATAATTTAAAGAAACTTTAGATTTTAATATTGCACCTTCATAAAATCTGTCGGTCTGATGGCTGGCAGGCGAAATAAAAAGTAATATGATTTCTGATGGAACATTTTAACTGATCAATTGTGCAAAGTGAGAATGGTTTGCTGACTGACTGGGTAACAGAAAAGACACTCAATGACTGTTTTCAGTTATAAGATGATATTTCCATCTTCATTTCAGATGGAGAATAACACAGAAAATTACGTCCAGAAAAGTGGCAAGAAATCAGCCCAAAACATAAAGAGAGGCCATTAAAACGCTAGATTTTTACCTCTCGCATCATGTAGGACTCATTGTGGGCTTCTTTAAAACGTGCGGCGTCCTAAATACCCAAGGGTATTTTACGTTCAGTTTAAACATATACATTATAGAGAATACCTTGTTCTCTGTGCAAGAAGTCAATTTATAGAGTTCACTACTGGCAGAGGTGATTCGAACAACTTTCCATGAAACTTTAGGTAGAATATTACATACTTTTACGGACTAAGAACTGAAACTCATACGGACTTACTAATAATCGTTTCGCTTCTGCATGTTAGTACAACTCGGTCCTTATCAAATGGTATCGGTGAATTATGGCCAATAGACAGAAGCTCGTTAAGAAAAGATTTGTTCGTTCTATTCAAAGTTATTGCAGCCTAATAAACATCACGGAAAACTGTATGATTGAAAATCACCACCAATTCCTCTTATGCTGGAGATAGGCGTAAAGGGTTAAGTCATCGAAAACAGGAGGACATGTTTGACTGTTTCACTTCAGCAGGATTAACAAAGTTGACATTTAAATATCTGTGATAATTAGAAGTATTTGAATCATTTTGTGAACTAGGAATCCCAGAAATAACGCAATTAAATCCGGTATAACTAAGTGGGCACAAACGAATGTATTGTATTTAGAATTCGAAACCACGCAGTCAGCAAGTACAAAGAAATCACTAGTTCATACAAATACCACACCATCCCTCATCTTAATTAAGCTGAAGTAACCCAGAAAATTGGTCCAGTAGCATAAAGCGTTGGTAGGCGGTTATTCATGGGGTGACTGGAGGGCACGCAGTTGGTATCTGTATCGTGATTCATTTTTTTAACAATAGTACATCTAGGGTGCTGAGTTTGTATTATTTATTGCTGAACAATAACTTTCAGGGCCTCCGAATTTCAATTGTGTATGCGTGCTCTCTAAGTTAAGTAGCGTTTCGACGAGATTTTAGACTGCTGTGTGTAGATCGCCAACGTAGATGATCCGTATCGAATGATTGGAAGACTACTCAATATAGACCAACCAGCTAACGTTCAATTCACACCTTACACTTCGTACCTAACGTAGATTACCCTGTCATCGTATCTAGATACTATGGCTGCCTTGATGATCGTACAACACAAACGACGTTCTTACAGAGATATATCAGAACGTAACCACTTCTGCATGTGCCAGTCCATGGCATGTGATTATCTGATGCATGTTTGTTGTCTTTGACCTTGACGAGGATCGGTAAACTGGTATACATACAGTGATCCGACTGTCAGAGGATTTGGATAGAACTGAGTGACATTTCACTGGCCCTATATATGTGGTTCAGAACTTACAAAATCGTGACTTCGCAAGTTTGATAAGCAAGCTATGCTGTCGGTTCATCAAAATTTAGTAACGTTTTTCTAAAGGGTTGAGACAAAAGATTTCGTTCGTGAATGTTTTTCAGACACTTAGGTAAGAAATATTTTGAAACTAGAAACTTCAAAAAAGTGTAAAAAGAATTCTCAACTAATCATAACACGGACAAGCGAAAATTGATGAACAACATTCAAGGCCTTGAATCAATGTTTTATGGCAATTAAAACGAGATTACTAAAAACGTGAGAATGAATGTTAGGTTACCATGTTTGTGATTTTGCGACTGACATGACTAATTTTCTTCGAGTGAATTTCGAAGACCATCAGAAACCACAGTTGAATAAATTTAAATCACTATATTTCTTTCCCAAGGAGTGGTGTGTTTCTGCAATTACCTGAATAAATATCTATCAAATCTTCACAAGCTCTTGTAAAGGAAATTGAATGGTTATAGAATTACAGGAGTCACTCGACTTACTACTCCTCATTTTCGAGAACTAAGTATGTTGTTTTATTCTTAAGAAGAAAAAGCTATCTTGTCATTCCCACTTGTGATGGAGAAGATCAACGGCAAGGGTGAATCATGCGATCGTCCGAAATTCACTAAACCTGGTTTTTCAGTCGAGATTTCACGATGAAGAAAACCATTAGACATAAACGAAGTCATCAGGACAAACTAAGTAGCTGGAAAGTTGATTTTACTCTAAACTCTCATAACCTAGTTCACAACGACAGCGACGGCATCGAAACCAAATTTTATAGTTAAGAGAAATCAATAAAAATAAGTTCCTTAGTTAATAATCACTTTCACCACTATTCCTAATCAATTCATAATTGACCCTCTAGGTCAAATAACATGACTTCATTTACGCACACTATAAAAAGAACAGTGATATTTTTCCTCTGAGTATATTTTATAGTATTGATTGTTAAATTACGCATCACGACTGTTGTTTTTGCTTTCATTGAATTTATTTAACCTACAGTAATCTCCAAAAGGGTGGTTTTTTCTAGAGACGTTTATCATCTATACATCTCGCGTACATATACAAAAAACAAAGGGCACTGGTATTTATTTTTAATCGTTCAGTATATCGTTTAGTACTGTCGGTATCCAAAGGCGTTAAGGTCTTCTTGTAACTACCAAAGTCGGATGCTTTTAGTGCTGTTAGGTGCAGTTATATGCAAACCTCTGTTTTTGTTTGTGTTCAATGTCTATCACCTATCAAATCTTAAAAGACACTTTTCTAGAGATCAGTTTTCGTCGTTTTTCCTTCCTATGAGGTAAAGTAACAAATTTATGGCGTAAGTAAAACATCATTGTGGCGGATCTGCATACTATTTCCCTGTCAACGATGGGATGCAATGTGACAACTGCAATTAGTGGCATCACAGTGTATGCAGCGGACTCATACCGCTTGCGTATAAAAGACGCTGCAAGCCGTTGTCACATTGGCTATGCAAAGCATGTTGTTCTACAAAGTCTCTGCTGATTCTTGAGGAGATTGCTCAGCTAAATACAGCTAGATAGGCAGATAGCAGTAGATGAGCAGAATTCTGCTTTCGAGGAAATAGCGAGCGTTTTCGTGAGCCCAGCTCTTGATTTGAATGAGATCATAAGAGTGTACCCCACTAGGGAGGCGGATTACAAACATAACGATGTAAGCATTGTTACATGTGAACTGGTGCATTGCAGACTGAAATGTAGACGGCAAGATATAGAATTATTTGTAGTATATCTCAGTTCAGAATGTGTATAGGTGACTTCCAACTAGGTAAGGCTCTGGTGTAACAAGGGTAAAAGCCTTATAGTAGGCGACTTTAATACACCGTATATAAACTGGGTAAACTTAGAAGTACAGCCATCGATAACGTCGTTTGAATGCAAACTATTAGAAACCTCAATTGCACTAGCTTTATTACAGCACATTAGAGAGCCCACCGGATATGGTTTACGAAGCTCCTTGTCTCTCTTAGACTTAGTCTTTACAGACGGTGATGATATCGGTCAAATGACTTTCCTCACACCTCTAGGGAGAAGTGATCGTGCAGTCATTTTATTCGAGTTCATGGCTGAGATGGCCTTTCAAAAAGTTGTGCCGGACCGTCCTGACATACGGAAGGCGGACATACGGCGACGAACTCTGCGATATCAGCCGAAAACTGGGTCATTCACTCAAGGGCATCAGTAGAAGAGGCACGAACTTATTTCAGGTAGTTATACAGTCAGGTAACTCAGCCACACATAACCTGGACTGTCCCTAAGAAGGAGCATGGCCATCTCTGGATAGGCTGGGATATTCGACGTTTACCAAGACAAAAGAAGTCTTGGAACGTTGCCATCAACCTTGGCACAGCAAATACTATGGAACGCTACAGAATGGTAAGAAATAAGTGCATAATTAAAATCCGGGAATCTCAGAGAAAATCTGAAATACAATTCCCACAATCGGCAATCAAGCAGCCTAAGAGACTATCGTAGAATCCATTTTGAACGTTTCGTATGTGAAAATCCCTCCATGCATACATCCATAGCTTCTTCTCAATGGTTTCGTTGTTTGTACATTACTGTTAGTATTTTTGATGCCATTTTTGTATTGTGGTGTTTCATTTCATAATAGTTTTCTCAGTTTTTTCTGTTGCTTTTATTGGGTTTCTATATTTCTTCTTGAACTGTATCTAATTTGTTTTAATTGTTATTATTCTGGTGGCTGCCATATTGACTGTTCGCTCTTTGGTTGTGCTGTTTGATATTGACTGGGATCGTGCATTTTGGTTGTAAATTGGAGCACTTTCCCAGAATTTGAAACACTTTGTGTTATAGAACTGCCGCTCAAACGGAATTTTACTTGATCTATCCAGAAAGGATAGAATAACACTTACTTTTTGGTGTGTTCGATTGTTTATTTTGGGATGAATTGTTGGTTGAATAACTGTGTGGTAATATTTGTTTAGAACAGTTGTTACCCAAAACACCTTGTTCTGATTTCGATTGAGTCACGCGTCAATAAACCTATTCCCCAGTTATTTTTCAATCTAAGTTAGGCTTCGATCTAACAACTATTCTCGTACATAAATTATAAAACAAGAATGCAGCATTGGATTCCCAACGTAATTGAGAAATGCAGTGGATCCGAAATGATAGAGGACAATTAGGAAAACCAGCAAGCGCTATGGTTTCAGAAAAAGCTTATCTTGCACAACAAATCTACTTATAGCAAGGGAGTAATGGTTAAAGACTCTAGACAACGGAAAATCAGTGGATGCTGTCTATATAGTCTTTGGTGAATTATTTGACTGGGTGTCCACAGATAGACTGTTATTGAAGCTAGAAAATCTCCGCATTTCTAGACCTCTCTTAAAATGGCTTAAGGACTTCCTGATAAGTCGTAGACAGAAAGTAAGAGTAATTTCGATGAGCTCCACCTAAAGACCAGTATTTAGTGGACTACCTCAAGATTCTGTCCTAGGTCCTTCGCTTTTTATATTGCATGTAAATGATCTCCAAAGTATAGTCGGTTCCCCATTTTTATTGTACACTGACGATTTAAAAATCTGTCGAGAAATATTCGGAGACGCAGATGCACGCGCACTTCATGCAGACTTAAATATTATGATTAACTGGTCTAAAGGGTGGCTGATGCCTATCAATGCGGCAAAGCGTGTCTACTTGCATATTGGGGATACAAAGATAAATAGGTACAGCATAGGAGGAGTGCCAATACCCGTGGTCGGTCTCATAAGTATCTTGAGGTGGCAGTGAGTCATGATCTTAAGACCGCGGCTTATTGTCAGGAGGTTGCAGCCAAGGGGTTTAGAACCTAATAGGTTTTGAGATGGACATTAGCCAAGTTAGATACCATCATGCTCAGCACAGTATACACAACCTTAATGAGAACTAAGCTTGAAAACTGCGTTCAGGCTAAAAGCCTCTGTTTAAAAGTTGACTCGGATATCCCGGGAAAAATAAGGAAGGCAGCTATTCGTGCAATTCCGGAATTCCGGGGTTTACCATACAAAGAACGACTTGGAAAGCTAGACCTCTTTTCTCTGTCCTATCGCAGATTAAGAGGTGATCTGATTTTAATGTATAGGATATTAGGAAGTGATTTTGAACCTAATATATCCTTTTTTCCTCCCTCTAGACCGGGACATCTTAGAGGACGTAGCATGCGAGTAGAAAAGCCAAGAACGACCAAAATATCCGTGGCATACAGGTTTTCATATCGAGTCATCAATTCGAGGACCGCGTTACCGGAAGCTGTGGTGTCTGCGTCTTCAATCGACCCATTCAAGAGAAGAATAAACACTCGCAGAAACATACTAGAAAAGGAATAACATAGGACGTAGGCCTTCTGTCCTTAACACAAATCCAATATCTGTTTTTTATGTGATTCTGAAGGTCGTTACGTTTTTGAATTCAGGGTCATTAGACTGGCTCTTGAAGTAGACTACTTGCCTCACTAAATTTTGTGATATTAAACTATCAAAGCTTGATGGACATCTATGAACTAGTCAGCGTATTCCTTCTTTGCTGTGTTTGGTAATCCACATCGTACTATTCACTGTGTAGGTGCAAATACGAGTTTTGGTCAGTTTCAGTTTCATCACGTGTTGGCTCTTAGTTTTCACATATTGACTTGTCGTTAGCTTAGGTATACCTCTTAAGCCTGATGGTGGTCCTTTTCAAGCTTAAAAATTTGTAGATGGATGTCGGGTGTATTTACTTCAAATCGGGTGTACAGACACCTAGCTAACGAGTCTCATAGAAACAATTCTGTTATTCCGTTTTTCACTGTGCCTTCAACATTTTCCAGCTTAGAACTAAATATATCAATATATTTGTAAGTGATTACCCGTTTTAATGGCTTAGGACTTCAGATTGCTACCAAACTTGCTTCGTTATCCAAAATAAACACAGAGTCTATCAATCCTTCGGCCCGTATTTTTTCAAAAAAATTCATTTGTTTTATAAAGTCTGTATCGTAATATCGCACAGATGGTTTTAGGCAATACAATGTTGAAATAGTTGACATTAAATATCGACTCCGATTTGAAACGTTATTGAGTATAACTTGTTTCTGGAACTCATTATTTTGATCATATTTTGTGTTTCGAAACGATTGGATGATGGCTTTCTTGTAAATTAAGCAGTAAAAATATGATTTATGGACGAATCACTCAGAGTTAATATTGAAAGTTTTGGATTTTGGCGCGAAATTCATTTGGCTAAATCCTATTGCCGATGTTAGTTCGTGATAAAAAAAACCCTGAATCGAGCTCCTAATCCTAACGTACAACTATAAACTTTATTCCCGATTCCTCACACTTGTTTATAAAATGGTAAGTGAACATTACCAAGGTCAATGCAGTGTCACTCAAAGGTTGTCCGTAAATTGTAGTCTAACTGAATAAACTATTACGGTCATTACTTTAGGATTTAAGTTCAGTCAATCAGTCAGCCACAACGTAGGACCAGGCACATTTATGAATCGGTCCAAGTTGCCATACCTCGTTAGTATAACAAGATGAATACCGGATTCATAGAAGTAGTTAATTTAGTGGTGGTAGTATATAAAGATAGGTTGTATATAAGGATATAGTATAGGAAGGAAGAAAGTTATGAAGCAATTTTAATCTTAAGGTTTAAGGGAAGATAAAGAGTGTATACACCTACGTCTTGGTGCCTTGGTTAGTTTACTTCAGGTTCCGTTCTGGTTACATTGAAGTTCTTGTGTTCCTCTTCTATTTAAGTTCAGGTTATAGGAATTAGTGTCATGAGTATTCAGGTTAGAAGCTAGAGTTAAGGAGTTTTATCTTTAGCAGTTAGACTAAATCCGATTTCAAGTTAGTAGAGATTTGTAGCGTAGGTGGATGATTTAGGTGTAGTTTTGTTCTCTGAGCTGGATGGTTTGGTCTTGGAGCTTTCATTGTTCTTCTAAACAACACCAGCACATAATTCAGATAGAATTTCGTTTATCGTGTCAAAACGTTTAGTCCTCTATAGTTTCATCGCTGCTTTGTGTTCTAAAACCACTTTATAAATCTCCATTTCGATTGGCTGTTTTCTGACTAGTTAATGTCTACGTCGCTTAAGGCCGTCTGTATAGTATAGTTTTGCTGATTCTGCATCAAAGTAAGTACCGAATTTGACTTGATTTCTGTCTTTTGGTTCTACAATAAGTTTCTGAACTCTATCAGGTTCCTAACGATTCACTTTGTTGATATAACATGTACTGATTTGTTATCTAAATATTTCCTAGAATGCTAGTTTTCGGAAAATACACATCTTTGAAAGGTTATTGTTTTCTTTCCATCAAAAACCAAGAAATGTTAGTTTTCAGTCTCCACATTCGACCCTTCTAGTGAATTTGATACTTTCTGATGCACTATTGTTATGCATAGAAAGTTCATCTTATTCATCTCTTTTTGTAATGAAAGTGTCATCCACATACTTTAGCGAGATTTTAGGTAGAATTATACGTTTTGAGATTGCGTTTGCCTCCGATGAATGCATGAATAAGTTAAAAACATTTTAGTGGACTCGTGATCTCAAAGCTGCATCTGTCCATTTGTAAAGATATCAAAACCCTAATAAAGTAAAACCTGATCATAATTTTAAGGCATTAAAACTATCAAAGGGATTTATTAAAGATTTGTACTTATAATTAGTGTTAAATTCTAGGTAACTATGTATAGTATTCAGTACTTTATTAGGGGAAACATCAATGAATAGGCAACAGACATTAAAACTTGCCATTAATCCATCTTCAATATGGGTGGAATTAGTAATTTATTTGAATTTAATTGAACCTTTGATCCAAGAGTCCACTTCCATTTCATATAATTTAAAAACTCTGGCTAAGTATTTTCAACAATATGTTGTTGAAATTTGCTATTGACTCCTGTTCTTAGAGGCACATTTGTCTCATGAGTTTTTGTTATTTCATAGAATCTATAAAGACTTCAGCTTTTTGGAGAATGAGTGGACCACAATGAAGATCCTAGTATAGCTTTTTGTAATCTATGCTGTTTTGCTTCTTCCAGTCTTTAGTTTGTTCAACATGTTTCGGCATTTATTTTCTCGGTTTTTTTATGTTGTCCATAGTGGAGATATCCATTAGCTTTTCTTTTATAACCAATCCTCTCCAAAATAACCTTAGTGTTTCCCTCATCTGCCTCTATAAAGACAATTCTTTTGTCTTGATGTAATTGTCTGAGTGGGTACTTTTCATCTTTGCATAAGTCAACAACTGTTGGAGATCGAGGTTGATTTCAGTTGGTTAGCATGACGTATCCAAACTTCTGAGCCAACTGACACCTCAAAAACCACATTCCCTTTCTTTCTCACGATCCGACCAGTTGTCCATGAAGGATGTTTTCCTCGATAGTCCATAGCAATTACCTTTTGACCCACGCTGAACAATCGTTTTTGTGCCCCATGATGACGATTGTACTGTTTCTCCGTCATCATGTTTCGTTGCGGCTTAAGAACTGGAGTCGGACGGATAACATCGAAATGTGTCCTTATTTTTCTGCCAAGTAACGCTTCCGCTGGAGACCCCATTTGTTGTTTGAGAGTTCGGTGTAGAACGGTAGATAAACAGGAACCTCTCTAAGATCTTTTCGGTGGTACCCTCCCCTCTTGATTTTTTAGAGCATTTTTGAACGTACTAACAAAACGTTCTACCTGGCCATTCGATTGCGGATGGAATGGTGTTCGGATATTCCTGATTCCGTTCTGCCGACAAAATTCTGAAAAGTCTTTTCCGACTTCGTCTGACGACACTGGAGTGCTTCGAATTGCCGCTGCTGCTAAACTCCGTATTTCTGGAACCTTTTTACCTGTCTTTTTTGCATATGGAGTGGTGTCTAACGATGGACACGACATGTTATAAACGCTGTTGATGGGTATATCCATTAATCCAAGCTTTTCTAACATATCTAGAGCAAGTAGATCAAGGTTTGGTCGTTCTGTTAGATAACATACCCCTTTACAGCTATTTCCATTGAAGGAAAATTCACATTGTAATTCGCCAACTAGTTTTAGTACGCCTCCAGATGCATTTTTAGCCGTTTTTTTCGATGGCTTCATTGGCGGCTTTCCCAGCAAGTTATACGTCTCTCTAGACACTAGAGTAATATCGGATGCTGTATCAATTTGAAGACGAGCCGCTACGCCATTAATCTGGATCGTAACATACTTTCTCCGAATGTCATAGTCTGTTTGAAAAGCTGCTACCAGAGAAATAGATTTAGACGCAGCTGATTTCACCACACGTGAAAGACGTTTATACTTTTTCTTGGGCTGGGACGTATGATTCGGTGGACAATGGCCTTCTTTATGTCTACGTCTGTTGCACACCTGACATTTATGCTTCTTAAATGGACAGAATCGTACATAATGCCAATCGCCGCATAACCAACAGGCATCCGTTGGTTTGTTATGAGTTTTATTGGGCTTCTGACTTTTTAACCTAGTCATAGCATTTACACTACTGCAGGTTAAATTAGAATTTACCTGTTCAATTAACTGATTGTCGTGTCTGATGTTTTGTAGTCGTTTACACTCATCTGTCAATGTCTTGAGTGTGACGTTTGGGTCTTGATCCCAACGAGTTAGAAGTCTGGTTCTAATTTCAGCATCTTGTGGTGACTGCAGAGCTTTGATAAATATAAGGCATTTAAATTGATCTTCTGTCAACGAGCGTAACTTGAACCGTTCACACTCTCTGTTGATGACGTCTGCTAGAGCACCATATTCATTGGCTTCACGTTTCACCAAATTCAGACACTGATATCGATTACTAAACAATGAGGAAGATTCACCGAATATCTCTGACAATTGCGTTACTGTCTCCTCGAAACTGAGCTCTCGAGGTAACTTTGGCAATATATGTTCAGCATAACGTGCATGTTCATTGCTTCCCAACTTACGCATCAACAACCGAGTCTTCCATGCGTCATCTTGTTGACAGAATTCTATTCTAAATGTATCTTCCCAACGCTTGAACCACTTGAGAAAGGTATTTCCACTTTCGGGATCATATATGAATTCTGGGATGCTGCTAGCAACTGCATCACAAGAAGTACTTGAAACAGCATGTGAACTCGAGTTTTGGATGCTAAACTGTTGCATCAGAGTCTCCAACAACCGCATTTGTGCATCAAGTTGTGCTTGCTGTTGTTGTAGTATTCGGCTGAGCTGGTCATCTGATATAGGCATTTTGAATGAATTTTCCTTTTTCCTCGTCGCCACTGTTATAATTGTATTTTTGCTATATAAACGACCCAGCTATTCCTATTGCTTAGTATTCTTATACAATGACACTCAACAAGACCCCAAAATCAGAACACGTTGAACAGGAATCACTGATCTGAATAACGTTCATATATTTATAGTATATACATAAGAAGCTTCTAGATTTTTCTCCAATAATATGCCCGGGCTGATCGGTTTAGAATTAGCCAATCAGCGCGCAGCAACACCATCATGCATAAAACATGCTTTAATCCAATCTATGTCCCACTAACAACAACATTAAGTTTTCAGCGGAACAACGTGACTAAGATTTTATTTCTCATTACATTCGCTTATTCATCATGAATACTGTTAAAAGTAACCTCAACCGACGAAATGATTTCAGAAGCCAACAAACTTAATTCGTTTATACCGAAATTAAGATCTTTTAAGCAGTAGAAGTTCATTTCTACTCAAATGTCTGTCTGATAGGTTTACGATCATTTTGTCGATATCTAGACCTATCAATATTTTCAATTTCATCGTTGTTGTTTCAACTCATGCTTAAGCATTTGTTTAAACTTCCTCATTTGATTCTTTTTGGATATATGATAGTGAAAATTCACCTTATTTGAAGAAATTATTCATAGCTATTTTTAATTCTGTTGTTAAAATTAAAGATAAAATATTATCAACTGTAGTTATACATGAACTTAATGATTCCAAAATCAATGGATCCATGTATACTTTTTCTTAAAAAATTTCTTGTGGCTGTTGCAGCAGCCTTTATTGGATGAACAGGACTGTCTGGTGATTTGACTGCTATCTTTCCTAAATAAATATGTTAGTTTGAACAAAGTAGATTAAAGATTCAGTGATTATATCGGCTATAAGTTTACTTCAAACAAGCTGAACTTTTATGCATCTCTTCGTCTTTGGGTTTCGTAACACCCAGTAACTCTCACACATGTTAAAATCCCTGATCTATGTCTTGGAAAGAGTCAGGTGGGTCTTTTACTACCACGCCATAGACTATTGGTATATCACAGTTCACATATGCAGCTGCCAACGTAACGATATAAAGCTACTACTCGACTAACAAAGTTAGCAACAAGTAGATTAGATTCAATCGTCCCTAAAAGAGTAAGCATGCATGCAAGACCACCTTTTTTGACACAGAGTGATTATTGACTGATGCTTACCTTGGAAAAGGTATTCCACTTTATAGTATTTCAAAACATTTCACCTTATAAACACTAGTCAATTCGATGAGTGAGATGAGTGAGTAGTCTGCTTGTTGTTGGTCATTTATAAGTAACGTATATCCCGATTTAACTGTATACTATCACAACTTGTTACATCATATCGACAGTAAGATGAAGTTAGTAAAGTCAATATCAAAGTTACGGTAGTATCACTAGTAATAAAAAATTCAAGAAGAAAAAATCATTTAACCAAATAAAAACTGCAAAATAATTCTGGAACTCACGACCTAGAAATAAACAAAGGGTGAATAAATCTGCATCATAACGACCTATTATGTCTTTTGTCATCCAACTTCAACGACTGATCAAAATTATCTCATGCACCTCAACTAAGCAGTCTACGGTTATTAGCTTGACTCAGTCTAACGATCAATAACTTCATATACTGATGGCACGTTTTGATTTGGTCGCTTTTAATTCTTTACAACCTATTTAAAATTAAGACGATGTCACTTGAAGTCTAAAGATTGAAATTTTTCTCCAAGAAACATTACCCTACCTTCATGCACTGCTTTCATATGTTCATCAATGAAAAAAGTAAAGGTAGTACCAACCAATCTGACATCTCATTTCGAGTATTCTGGAGAGATGGTTTTATGATCTCATTTTATTTGTTTTGTTTCTGCCTTATCGTACTAGCCTAAACCAGCTATGACATCGAAAAATGTCGAACTTGTTATCGAAACCTGTTTAATCAGAATATAGCACCGACGTGGTTCTCATCAGTTTAATAAAGTAATGGCAGGTAATATCATTGTATATCCGGTTATTCTCATCGGTTGTTATCAATCAGACATGCGGTAAGGTCGGAGTAGCATTTAAGTAAAAATGAAGAATATTAATTCATTGAAATAAATACGTCGATAAAGGTGTACATATTCGCCTAAGAGTAATTTCCAAATAAATTTCTGTACAATTACTTCATTTTGTGGTGGTTATTCAGTGTTATGAACTGTCACCCATAAAATTACTTTCCTATAGGTGTTTCAATTCAAACCATGCTTCCAAATTTACCCATGCAATTAGTAAAGAAACTTGTGAATTTTCCGGCTGTTGTTAGACAGTCTATTATTGAATCGTGTGAAAAGCTAAAATCTATGGACTATCGTCCAATTTATGAAATTTACGATAATCTAACCGGATTGGATCGTGTTAGATCCTTACATGTTGGAGTCGCTGAAGTAAGTCATGTTTTACGATCCAATCTCTCCCTCAGTCAGTATTTTTCTGTAGACAAAATATAATGCCCTGATTCTCTTCCAGGGATAAGGTGGTCACTCTCAGGCACAACAGTAGCATTTTTTACTCCTAAAACGAGAGGTAAATGGGTTCATCAACAAAATAATACTTTGAAATTCGTTTAAAAATTCAAATCACTACTGTACAGATTGCAATTCACTTTGGTTCGCTACTTGAATCATAAATCGACTGAGAAGTGAACGTTTCTTTTTGTACCTTCTCGACTGATTGTTATACTGATGAAACACCTTTCTCTGTTTGCTTTGTTACGCTGTTTTCATAACAGTATACCGATTTCTTTTGCATGTTCGTTTTTCCTCAAATGTATAAAGCTTATGTCCTGTTATCTTAGTCTGATTTGTTCGTATTCTTTATCCCATATATATATCAGTTGAATATTTAATGACATTTTTCCAATGCTTTTACTCTTTTCCTTCAAATTATAGGCTGAAAGAAACTTTGTACAGAAACAAGTCGAAAGGAGAGCTTGTCAAACGGAAGTCTTTCAGTTAGAAGAAGCTAGAAATCGAATTAACATACAACTAGATAGTGTTAAACGTAGTGATGAAAATTTTTTGAAATTAGTTACCGAATTGCACGAGGTAAATAATCACCTGATTTCTTATCGTAATTATGCTTTGACAATGTGTTATAAATTATACGGTATTACTTACAGGTGGTTAACTTATAACTCATCTGTATATAATACCTGTTTTTTGAATTATATTGTTTACAGAAGCCGAATTAGTCAGTCACTCATAATCGATGTACAGCACGGTGCAAATATTCGTCAGCGCAAGTTCTCAAACCATGTTAGCATAACCAGATGTAATGAACATGATAAATAACAAGATTCTAAATAACAGTATTATCAATGATGTAGTGAAAGATTAAACACTGGGAATATAGTTGGAAAAGAATTAATAAAATATCCATGTAGGAATACCAAAGCTGAAAATCTGAAGGGAGATAAAGATTGAGTGCATATGTATATGCTCCACTGTAAGGCATGTTACCCAACGTCCCCAACCATTAATCTCGGTTATTGGGTGGATTCTAACTGAGTAGTATCCATTTAACAATAAGGCGTAGACCAAATTATGAATAATGGAATCATTCAAAAAACTACATATTAAATCAGAAATTTATATACATTGCACACTTGTGTAGCCATTTGGATTCAGCAGCTAACTGAATAACGTGTTAGCTTTTGAAGCGAAAGATTCTAGGCCTAAATCTCTGAGTGAAAATAAACTCCTCTCCATCTCAAAATCATATGAGCTTAGCCTGCTTCTCGCTGTTCGAAGGTGAGGGAATTTCGCCAAAAGACATGCTTCCACTGAGGGACAACTCTATTTTCTCTATGAGCGTCTTCGTCAGTATATTCTACCAACAAGTGTAAGATACAGACCACTAATCAACTGCCCGATGGAATGGAGAATAGCTGAGCAAATTAGAAGGCAAATGGTACACCTAATGGTATCTGATGCACGCTACAGGATCCACAACTACCAACGCATCATGGATGACCGGAAGAGGAAGCTACAAAGGATACCCACATCGGAACATTTGAAAATCTTGACAACAGCGATCTAGATATCAAGCAGATGACACAAAGAACAAAGAAGAAACACTTTCAAAGAAAAAGTAATTGAGATTTTTAAACCACTCATAGAAGAAAACAAACAACTGCGTGATCAACCTATCAAAACAACCTCTGACGAACATAGAAGGAAGCTTCGTCCGAAAGGGACTGAACTACGATACAAGTGATGCTTCAAAACTAGAATTCTTCGCTGCACTTTATTCATCACTCAAAAAAGTTGGAGTAAATGAAGAAAGTCAACAGGAAATAAAACAAATCATAACTAGAGAAGATATTGTCATAGTTACAGCGGACAAAGGACGACTACAGTAATTATGGACAACGTAGAATATATCAGGAAAGCCGGGGAAACTACTTGAGGACAAAAGAGCATATAAATCAATGGACAAAAATTCAATCAAATGGTTAGGCAAACCAATTTCAAGGACTTTAAACAAGCCTGTCAAAGCTGGACAAATGTCAAAGCAATATCAGTGAAGAATAAAACTCTATTCCTCCTCCTCATCAATGACACAAATCTCCCAAAGTACATGAAGCTTCAAGGTCAAAGCTTACCAGATTTCATCGATTTACGCTTAACAATACGATTTCAATTCAACAATAAAATCAACAAATAAACTAAAGGAACACCAATGGGATCACCAATATCAGGACTTATTGCAGAAGTAGTGGTTTAGAGACTGGAAGCCTCGATCTTACCAGTTATCAAGCCAAGAATGTGGATTTGTTATGTGGACGACACATTCGTCATCATTAAAAAGGACGTTCTTGAAAACACCTACAATCTGATCAACAACGTCTTCGGTAAAATAAAATTCGCAATGGAAAAGGAGTCGAACAACAAACTATCATTCTTGGATCACCAGAACCGACACAAGAAAACTGGAGACTTAAGTACATTGGAATCCGACCTGGACAGATCAGATTCTCAATTGAAGCAGCAATAACTCAAAAACCCATAAAATCAACTGCGTCAGCAATAACTAGTCAAGATCGAGGTCGTCAGGACAAGCTGTGAGTCATATGTGGATAAATTTGAACACTTCACTTCTACCTGAAGTTTGTGCTGATGATGTTGTTCAGAAGAACAACGAAAGGTAAACAACCAAGCCATGCAGCTGACTAGTCTTAAATTGGGTGAAACCTGCATCCGAGATCCTTTTGTTAGCTACATCCCATCTGTTCTTTATAAATGTCATATGATTTTGAAGTATTGCAGTCTTCCAAACTGCATCTGCTCAGAAAGATAAATTTATTTAAATAAATGTCAGAATAGTAGTAGTGACATTATTAGCGATAGTGAGAGAGCGGATGAATGTGTTTAATGGAAAAAAATTATGACAATTTTCAAATTCACGATCATAGTAAAGAGGAAAGATGAATATATCTATGCCATTTCAACTGATTATCAGTCATGTGCCCTAACATCTCCAACAATTGGTCATGATCACCTCATAAACCTCAACCAGGTAGTCTGCTTAAATCTATACGCCTCAATCTAGCAGTCAATGACTTAATGGACTGATGCCACCTTTCGGTCTGACCGTCTCGAGCTTTCTTCCAACCTAACACATCCAGGCAGTCGATAGTCGAATATACTTAATATTTATATATATATATCCCAATCATTTCATTCGCTAAAGATTCACCACCTCGTCACTCAAATCAACTATTGTATTGAATATGATTTCATTTTCTGACTAAGATATACACCTATTCATGGTTTTCTCATAGTTGAAAAGATAAGTGAAGTGTCTTTCTCTTGTTTTTATGTGATCACTTTTAGCTTTCACGTCAACACCAACAAGCTCGTGATAAGTTAACGTCTATTGAATTAGCTGAACAAGTAACATTTGAACAATTCTCTAGTATTTTACGTCATTCACAAGCTGAAGAACGTATTCAGGCTAGTCGAATGCGACAATGGACTGTTGGATTCAGTTTAGCTGCTGGTTTGATTGGTTTTAGCGCTACATGGATACGTTTTCGTCAACTTGACAAACAAAATGCATCATCACTTCACTTAACTTCTGCTACCAGTCAAGTATGTTTATTTAGCCTAGTTTATGTAGAATGGATTAGGTTTTAATGTGTACGAATGAGTTTGAGCTTTTTTTTTCCATAATGACCGTACGGTTCTCAAGCCATTTTTTCTTTTAACTAATCAGCAGAGAGCCTGTATCAATCAAATGTGTTTCGTAACAGAACTAAGAAAAACGTGTTAGAATTCAATGATTTTAAGAAGATAAATAGTTTTCCAAAGCTTATTATCAGTTTTCTCATGTTATTATTGAACTATATTTACATAACACTATTGATCTGGATAGGAGTTCATTCATACTAAATGTTTCCTTTTAAGTCTTTCTCGTAACTTTAAATAATCATCACTCATAAAATCTGCTTTAATTAATTTATTGAGGAGTTACAAAGGTAAAATTATCAACAAACTATCATTGTAAGCAAAGATAGATAGTGGCTAGCAGTGGAATTCAAGACGCGCGTTTCGTCCTATTTTGGACTTGTCATCTTTGCTTACAATGCTTGTGAATTAAGGCTATATCGAGGCAATACGCTCAGTATGCACATATGCCAATTAGAGACTGACCAGTTGCAATCCTAACACATCGATGGAAAGATTCAAACAAACAATACTAAATGAATTTAAACTATCATTGTAACTATTACTAATATGAAGTTGTATGCAAAAATCACTGTCTCTTTCGGTATTTCTACTTTACCAGTGTTGTATCTCGAACTTAGATTCTTAGTCTATCGCACAATACTTGAGCACACGAACGCTGGAACCCTCCCAAGTCACAAATCAAAAGACAGAAGACAAGTTGAAGGAATGTTATTCCAAACAGTGTCGAATATGGTACAAAATTATCAGGTATTTATAGTTTTTAGTAGAAACAAAATCATCATTATAGTTATCCAATCCGCAGACAGGGAGTTATCAGCATTGTCCAATAGGGAAGCTCCACGTGGCAATTCTGGAATATTCTTCCAAGAGCTGATTGGATGGAATATGTTGGGCTCCTTCTGGGCTTCCTAGAGCCTCATCGACTTCACCTGTGGACCATCCTCACAACCAGGCTGTATGTTATTCCAATGAACCACTAATAAAATAATGTTTTTTGTGATTTCACTATAACACAAAAGCGGAACCAGTTTCCTTGATTCTGAATGACTCGTCCCGTAACCAATGTTATCGGTATGGGGTTGTGGAGATTGTTGAATTTTGATATCACTAACCGATGTAAGTTAGACAACGATTGAGCACCTAGAAACACTAGACTTTTGTTTCGTCCTAGTATGAGACTCTTTGTCAGTTCACAGTGAACGTGATGGGAGACCGTCCAGCGCTTCCAGAATTTCGATGGTTGTCTAACTTAAATTAGCTCGTGATATCAATGAGCTTCAAAAAATTTTCACAACCCTATATTGATTATTATCATGTGCTCATTAGTGACTAACTTCGAGAGGAAATTCCTGGAGCTCTAATGACAAGCCGTGACGAGTGGAGTTGAACTGTATCAGCTGTGAGGAAGTTACCCACCAAAAATGGTCGTGCAATGTTAATAATTGGTTGAAATTAGATTTTTACACCATTAGATACTACCTCAACTGTCTAGATGTTAGGGGTTCGAACGCGAAACTGAAGGTTTTAGGTCATATTCCTGGTTGCGGGGTCGTGGATGAACAGTGGTGAAGTGTCCCATACTGACACGAAACGGCCGTCTAGTGCTTCTAGGTTTTCAATGATTGTCTATCTTACATCGGTTCGTAAAATCAATAAGAAATTGTGATTAAAATTACGGTATTGTTTCCATCTATTAATACCTGTATAAACATAAGTTAATAACTTGGTAGAATTTCGTAAGGTTGTTTTATGTCTACTTATAATGAGAATTCAATTATCATTCATATGCACTAATTAGGAAATTTTATCTGTGGACTTCAAAGGACTTTATTTTTTGTTGTCTTTGATTTGTCTCATCTTAGCCAACTACTGAGTACTCCTTCCAAGATATAACTTCCTCTCTTCACTCATCCAATCAGGTAGGCTGCATTAATTTTTGTTTGTAGAGGGTAACTTTGATATTTTATAAAATTTGCAGCTAACTTGTAGGTTAATAGTTGATGGATATGAAGAGCTTGTTAAAGTAGTTGGAGGTAGTTGACAAAAAACTTTGTCACTTACATTAGTGGTTAAAACATTGCAACTTGATCGATAGAATTCAATCACCATTAAAATATTGGATAAACATAACATCAGTCACTCTCTTCAGCTGATATTAGCTTATGATGATGATGACGTACCGAAAGAGTCTACTTGTACTATATACCTGTACTCACATGATACTACACTATCAAATGATAAACGATAAACATGGCACATTGTTACAGTGTGGTCTATGTTATTTATGTTGACAGATATAGGTAGTATGTGGCACCTATCGAACGTGGAGTGCATGCCTACAGAAGATTGGGAAGATTCAATTGAAGAAAACAGAAAGTAACTGTAATAACAACGGAATTAACAGAATCACAAAGCATGTAAAGGACAGCTGATGGTAGATGTGCAAATTATGTAGTTGATGTATAGTTTTCATATTTTGCCAAAACACTGTAATTTTGCACTAAAGAAGAAATTGGCCATCCCCACTTGAGTGTTTGTTCACTACACTAGGACATTGATTGTGCGCTCGCTCCAAATCTCAGCTTCCATGTCCTTTAGGTGGTTAAAAGGACAAATTATATATATGATATGCTGAATGCTAATACGAGTTCACCTTACTCGTTAAACGGAACGAATGTCAAGACACAGTGAAACGATAGGCTATTCTGATCCGTTGTCCTCGGCCCCACTAACTAGAGTGAGAAGTCCAAGTTGGAAGTGGGGAAGATATATTCCGTAAGCAGCCAGAAGCACAAGCAATCACAACAGGAAGAAATCAAGCGTATATATACAACATGAAATTGTCCTTGGGAAGCGTTACAAAATAGCATACTAAAAGACACAACGGACCAATAGCGTTTAAGGTTTTCCCAAGTGGGAAATACGACATGAAGGTTAAAAGAGGTCTTTTGGCGCGAAAACAAAGAAATTCAAATTTTCACAATAAAATAACAAAAATAAGTCATTTACCAAGTGAGTTTCGGGGATCTAACATCCCCAACAATATACCGATGATTTGTGTACTTGACTGCTCAGTTTTATCAGTTACAGCTTCCAAGTTATTCGTCAGTTTTTTCAATTGGATTGCTGGTTAGGCAACCGTTTAAGAAGCCTGGATATTGGAATCGAGTGTCGTGGTTTGAATGTAACAGATAAAAATTCAACGTTTTCTAACATGACAACTTACATTCTCCTATTTCTCTAAATTCTATCGATTGATAAGTGTTATATAATTTCTAAGTTATATCCATGTTTTTCAATACAAAAATTAATCCTTTCTAACTGAGTAGATTTATAAGAATTAGTTCTCCCTATAAATTTCCATCTCGAATTGTGACATAAGCTGGCATTCTCTATTTCTGGAAATATCATGATAGCTTCGGCAATGCTAGAAGTCCTATATCTTTTAACAGCTATTCATAGGTTTACCTGAATAACTGATGTTAATTCATGATATAATCTCTCCTTTGCAAAACCATTTGTCTGTCCACCTATTACTTTACGATTTCTATATAGTTCTTATTCTACATGTATTAAAAAAGTGTAATCTGTTTTCATTGTAGAGATTAAGAACAACATTGGATGATTTAAATCAAATAAAAAGTAATTTGAATGATGTAAGTTCTTGTTGTTGACTTTTTCCTTCAAATGAATTTTAAGAAGTTGTGTTGATTGTGTGCACGTTGAATTTTACTTATTCATGTATTTGGTGAACCATTGGGTTATTGGTCATAGTGTTCAACTTGCAGCCGTTTAGTTGCAGTCTGAAACTTTGCTCCACATAATTCGGTGTAAGCAACTGAGTAGTAATAGGTAGCGTAGTGTATGCTACTTATGTTGACAGACATAAGTAGTATGTAACACCAATCGGAAGTGGAAAACCTGGTAGCAGAAGGCTAAGAAGATCAAGTTGAAGAGAATAGAAGGGAAATAAAAGGAAATGGTGAACTGGAAGAATCATACAGAATGTGAAGGACAAATGATGGAAATTTGCTAATGAAGTATACAGTGTATGATTCTCATATTTTACCAAGATATTCTGTAATTTTGTATCCAAATACATCGGTTATCCTCACCTGTATCCTCGTTCATTACAGCAGTAGTAGTATAGTGGACGCTACTCACAAAATTGCTTATAAGTAGCATGCAGTGGGGGGTTGCATAGGAGTTTCTGCAATCGACGTCCGAAGACAGAAGTTTCAGAAAACCTGAAGGGCGTCGAGTTTGAAATAATTGTGAGACCAGAAGAGAAGCTAAAGAAGACGGTCCACAGCCAGCTTTGGTTGTAGAATATATAATAGATTAAAGACTAAGTGTATATATTTCATAAACAGTCAGTGTTCCCTCTAAATATTTTTTCTGGTTAACGTTTTTTAGCGAGTTACCTTTTTAGTGGATGATGTCGCTAACCCCATACTCAACCCTTCTACTTTATCCGGGCTTCGGACTGTCAGTAGCCCCAGAGGGGCTCCAGGCGGAGTTTCCCTCCCAATATATATATATATATATATATATATATATATATATTCCGTCGGGACTTGACTGGTTTGTACATTACTGAAGCACTATTATCACTAGCCCTCACACACTATGTGCATGTGTTTTAAAGCCAAGGAAATCAATCTGTACCTGCTAATTGAGTCCTTGATCATTTATACATGTTTAGTGTAGTTGAAACACATAGAAATTAATTCTAATTTTTATACCACATATCATCAGTGAACATTTTTCTCTACGCGTACACGATGTTAAATAACTGACCATTTATCCAGGATTAAATAGATACGCAAAACAATACTGTATATGGTACACAAAAAAGAGTCAATGAATGTAATTCTGCTGTAAAGTTTCTGCGAATAATTTTTTCTGGTACAAAATTTGTGAATAAATTTGCAGGTTGCAGGATTCATTAATTTTTTTATGCGCCGATTTTACTGGTCATAGAGACTTCATTTAGTATGTACGTACACCTTTCTGACAAACACTAACTGGCACAACATTTAAATCTAGTGTTTCTTGCTAATTGGTTCAAATAGTCTATAACTATACAAAATGTACATTGTGACCCTCCTCCATCTTTGTTGCATTGAAGAGCTGAGTAATGTCATTGGCTTTGACATACTGTGGCCTATAGTTCAGTTACAGTGATAGCTTAGTGGTTAAGCCATCCGACTTTCAGCTAGTAAATTGCATATATGAACTCTTTTCCACTTACCTCGATTTAACAACTGAATAGTATCATCAACTTTCACATTTTGAATGAAACTTAAAGCCAAATACATGAATCTGTACCTGATAAATTAGTTAATAGTTCAGTGTATAAAGTTGTATTTGGTAAATGAGTTACATCACTCTTGCGTTAAATAATTAATGAACTGATAATTGTAATTCAGGTTGATTAAAAGGATTTAATTGAAAAATAAAAAACTACTACAAAATAATCAAATAGCATCAGATGGTTGAAGAGCGGTCTGTTATGAATCCTCAGTTAGTCAGTCAGTTACAACGTAGAACTTCGTACAAACACTGGACGGCCGTTTCGTCCTATTTCGGGACTCTTCAGCAGTGCGCACCCACGGTCCCGCCTCGCGCGATTCGAGTCCAGGACCTATCAGTCTCGCGCGCGAGCACTTAACTGATAGACCACTGAGCTCAATCTAGGTTTTGTGTTATGGCTAACATTTGATAACATGATGTAATTGTGTAATCTTCTGCACAAATTGATGCTCTCTTTTTGCGATTCTAGTAGTGTAACAGCATGTATGTATTTTCTAAAAATTCCACATCGCAGATTTCTTATAGTGAATTAAAATAGAGCATTCTTCCCATTTACTATTGACTTTTGAACTAACCTGAAGACGATATTTTTGAAGCATCAATTTTTCGATTTTGGAAATTAATGACTAGTTTCATTGTTATCATTATCATTATTATTATTAGTATTGGTACTAGAATTGTCTGTTATTCCCCGTTTAATCACTAGTTGATCAAAACACTGAAAGAAAATTTGAACGTGATGAATATGAATATTACAAAGGTAGATTGGTCTTTGCTCTTGTTTTTTGTATAAAATCTGTTTTTCTATATATTTTCAATTTCAGGGATTTTTCTGCTTTAACGATAATTTTCATCATGTTTGTTGTGACAACATTTAAAAAGGTTATAGAGAATCGAAGAATATTGATTAGTTAGTCCTAATGTAGTAAGTGGTTAGAGGTAATTGGCAAAAAATCCCGTTTAACTTGGGTTTTTTGCTAATTGGGATTCATCAGTAAGATGTGTCTGTTGTAATTTTGAGCAAGTTGACTATTCCTTTAGGCATTCCTTCCCGTATCACCCAGATTCACAGTTGGAGACGTTATAATCGAGCTCTTCTGTCCGCGACTGATCTGTAGGACTGATTTTACTCTTTGGAGATATTATGATGTCGAAGATAGTCCTTTAGTCTTCACTATATCAACTCAATGTTACTTGAACAGTTAATGAGGTGATTCTTATGTATGACATCCTGGTGATTACAAGTGAATCTTCGAAGACATCTGTATGCCTCCTTAATTGTCAGTATAAATCGTAGTTTTTTGGTTATCCGGTTTTCACAACCAGAATTAGTGATACTTCTGAGTAGTCTAAAATCTTGCAAATGCTGAAGAATAGAATTATTGAAATTCTGAAACCTGACTGGTTCACCGGTCAATTATAGTTTTTCCAACTTGTTAAGCTTAGTTTTCATCAACAGGTTTTGGTAGGAGTTTCGTTTTATTTAAACTATATTTTTTAGCCAAGCATCAGCATATCTCCTTATCTTTCCATTTTACTACGGCTCTATTCAATCAAACAGTATACAACCAAAAAGTGACTACAATCTAGTCTAGAAGTTCTTATTATCCTTTACCTATAAGAGCAGGCCCTCAAATGCCCTGGTACTGTCGAAGGTGGGGAGATTCAGCTCTCTTTCTCGAAATGCTCTCATATGGAAAGTCCTATTCACTGCCTTCTCATGGCAGGGTTGTTGTTTAGAAAATCGAGAGGAAGAAAAGCGGTTGTGACGTTCCTAAACCGAGTTGATGGTTACGGAGGATCCACCTAAGGGAGTTGGGAAGCCCTAATCCCAAGCTAATGATACACATGGGCTCCAAAATCTTGAGGAAATAAATGGAGTATGAACTTATCCTTGGTCACTGGCTACCATGGGGCTGGGTCTCCTAAAGTTGCTCCACTACCTTATGCACTAAACCTCTGAGCTTAAAGCTTGCGGAGTGGCTCTTAAGGAAAACGACTCGTTTCGGTTTGAGCACCGGGACAATATTCCAGCCCATAGAAATTTTTTTGTGGCGCATATACATGTTGGTCTCCCTTTGTACCAATGTTTATGTGTTTAAAATACATAAATAAATCATAGAAAAATATACGAATAGTGAAGCGGTTAGACGACAGTTGATAACTATAAGAAGAACGTTCTATATATGGCAAAGATTTGATCAGCATTCATTGACATAAATTCGTTTTTCGTATGTATTAGGTATAAGCTCTTCCGTCTGGTCACCTTTATACCTTTTTGTGCTAACAGTTGACTGTTAATTGTTTATATATATTCGCATACAAACATTTCGGTATGTCAATATATATATAGTCTTCCAGCTGTAATCGACCTCGGGTGTGTCATTTCAGTGAATCTGACAATTTTACATGCTCCTGATATTCTATCAGTATGTAATCAGATAAATTATTTTTACTAATTAGACCACTATAATGAAGTTTTATATAGTTCATTTGATTAAAAGAGTTTTCATTTAATTTAATCTTATCTCTTTTCATTTCTTAGTCATCTGATGTTAAGGTTGTTCAATTACCTGTTGGCAATATAATTGCAGAAATTCCCAGTATTGATGAAACAAAATATATGTATTATACTTATGGAACTGGTATATTACTTTTGTCTGCTTTTATATTTTTCTTGATTAATAGATGAAAATGATATGGATATGGATACTTTTTCTTGAACTATCTAGAAAGGGAAATAGATTGGTAGATAGTAGTGATATTGGTGACCTGGGAGCGTAATTCCCGAGCTCAACGGACAACTATTTGAGGCTGGTTATACACAACATTTTTCTGAGTAGTACTTATTGTGTTAGCTGCGTGCTTTTAAGGCCTTGATCACTTACTCACTCTCCTCCAAAAGTTAGGCCATTATCATACCTATTGCAGGTGAACAGTCTTTATGTCTCTTGATATCAAGGCTGTCTCTGATTTATTGGATAGAACTATGCTTTGAGATTGTCTTCTGGGGAAGAATTATTCTGTGGAGTTTATTAATATCTTAGAAGCTCTATACACAAATACCTCAGGTAAAGTGAGGATATGCAACCATCTTTCTCCATTGTTCTAATCCAGCAGTGAGGTCAGGCAGGATTAACTGTAAAATGACTTTCCTACTTTCTGTATGCTGATGACATTGTCTTATTGTGCGATGACACAGAACTAATTCAAACCTCAGTTTTTAAGTTTGTACATTGTGTCTATAAATACAGCATGTGTCTTACACCTTCTAAATTCGAAGCACTTATTGTTAGGAGACTGAATCAAGGTGTTTGCGTGACATGAGATCAATCTATGCATAGTGAAAACCAGAATGGCTTGTGACGATCTGAACCCTCTTCCACTCTGTTGTAATATTAACGTACTTATAAGCACTCGGGTTTACAACGTGTCGGTGAGAGCTGTGCTGCTCTAAGCTTGTGAAACCTGGTCTCTTCGAGCCGAGGATGTTCGGTGACTCTGTGTCCGACCATCGTAGTGATGAGAGGGTTCCTGACGTCCAGTGTCATTTCGCTAATTTGTGTTCGGGTACAGTGATGACAATTAAATCAGTGTCATTATCTTGAAATATCGACCACAGGGGTTTTGATTTGTTTTATGAATATCCTGATGTTCATCATATCTAACATGTTCACATTGAGACTTGTACGTGGAAATCCAAACTCTTATATATTAATTCATACCAGTTGAACAAGTTATCGAGTAGTCGAATGGAGAACTCAGTGTTCAACAAACATGACGTCTATTCATAAGTTAGATTCAGGTGCTGATTCTTCGGAGCCAGATTAAAGACGACGATGATTTTATGTAAGATAGAGCCATGAGAGAAAACTCTGCAATTAAAAAAGTGTTTATATAAACTCCCGATTTTCAGAACAATAGACATTTAAATGTTTGACTACTTTTAAATAAATGAGTAGTCAAACGTCTTTGCGCAAATTAAGTTCCTACCTAACATGAGTCGGCTTATAATTTGAGCGATTGGTAGTCCCGAATATAAACATCCGAATTTTCAGGATGCAAAGTTCACCACTTCTAACGCGTATTATTGTTTAATTCATTATTGCATGCCTTATTATGGACTTTTTATAATATCACAGCAATTTGGAGCTATAACTGCCTGATGATGAAGTTACTAAAACAATTGTTTGCTCTTTGTTTTCAGAATAATTGGAAAACATCCACCTAGTATTTACTTTAAGCAGTGTATCTTTCTTCAACTATCCATAAGATATGATTCATTCACTTCCAAATTATTATGTGTGTGTATTCAAGATCTTATTGAGTGTTTAAGCGAGAGATATACTTTTTTGGATTTCGTAATTTCAGAATTGGCTATATAAGTCTTAACTTTATCAGGTACTGACCAATCTCACTAATTAGAGGCTCTTAGTCTCAATATCTTTGTCACATGGTCGATATTCAGTCTATTTATAAAACAGCATCTACATCATAAATGTTATGGACAAAAAGGCGACGTATATTTTAAACAATAAAGATAGCAAACGACTTGCTGAGTGCTACATTTGAAAATTAAGGCTCTAACAATAAGCTGATTTGACCCTATTTTCGAAAAATTCATTCTCACCACATTTTATTCCCAAGTCGATCAGCTATTGAGATTTATACTAGTCAACATTGCGCGTCGTGGTAGTCGGTGGCTAGGCATGCGTAATACGTGGTCCAACCATCTCAGTCGATGAAGATTCACAACCTCATCAACTGATTTACCATCATCCCCTAACACTCTGCGTCTATGTTCACTGTTACCTGGTGATCCCAGAGGATGTGAGCAATATTTTTAAGACATCTGTGATCATATACTAGTAGCTTGTGAGTATCCTCTGCAACTAGAGTCAAAACATCCTATCAGTAGAAAAGTCAGAGAAGAATATCTAAATAACTTTTACATTATTAATGTTCGTATGGTCACTAGTGAATCATTTCGTAAAGTGATTCGTGGATTCAGCTATGTTGGGTTTAAGGCACAAATAATTGCACACTTTAACCAGTTAACTTAATTTAGTGACGTAAACCAACCAACCGGACCCAGTTGTGTGATAGTCAGATACACGTTCTATAACCGATAGGGTCGTGGATACACACAACTAATAAGTCTCACACTTTGATTAAACAGCTGTTGAGTACTACTTAGTTTTCAACGGTTTTCTAACTAAAATCAGTTCTTAATGTAAATTATAAACTTTGATAACCACAAAACCCCTTACCATTATAAGATGATGATAAGTACTAAGTGATCCCCAATCTACATAAACTGTTAAAATATCTTTCATTCTTATTTTTAAGACTCATTAGAAATTTTCACTGTTATTCACCTTGCACAATCAAACAATATTATCCTCGGTTTTTATAGTAATAACGTCCAGTAAGGATTATAAGCAAAGATGGATAGTGGCTAGTAGTGTAATACAGGACGCGCGTTTCGTCTTGTTTGGGACTCGTCAGCTGGATGTACCTACATCTCAGAGTTGATGTTCACTCTGGGACTCGAACCCAGTACCTTTCGCTTCAAGCGCCATCGCGTTATCCATTCAGCTAGTGAGTCCGAATAGCTACTTGCTTGTGCCATGGGGTGAAGTTTAATTTCACTTAGTATTGTTTGTTTGAATCTTCCCATTCATGTTTAGGATTGCAATTGATCAGTCTCTTATTGGCATATGTGCATATTGCCCCGGTATAGCCATAATTCACAAGTATTATAAGCAAAGATGGACAGTGGCTAGCAGTTGTCAGTCTTTGACCCGTTACAGTCCTAAATATCAATGGGAAGATTCAAACAAACAATACGAATTGAATTCAGTAAGGATGTTGTATGCAGTTCACATACAAATAAACCGAAAGAACGTTTAGTAAAAGTTATGTATCCAATTTTTTTAAAAAACAAAAACAAAACAAACAGTACTCCTAAACTTGGAGAAAGATTAACACAAATAAAATCCAAAATCAATTTTTAAAAGTTTAACATTCTCGTCTTTTGTTTTCAAATGCAAAAGTAATACAAGTTTGCATTTTTTTTTCTAATTTAGATTACAATGTATAATTTTCCTTCTTTAACTAATAATCCAACGAATTAGATACTTACAAAGACCCTCAAGCCTCATTCTTTCTTCTTTTTCTTTTCTTTCTCTTTTCATCTTGAAAGAAAGTTATGTCACAATAAAATTAGTGTAAATGAGATAGATTTGTGCCTGTGTATGTGTGTGTGTGCGTACGTGTATAAGTATATATATATATATATGTGTGTATACAAATCTTCATATGTATGTGCATTTATTTGTGTAGAATAATTTTCATTTCATTTAATTATAAATAATTATCAAAATTAGTGCACAACCATTAATTAGGGAAAACCATTCCCTGTTTTCTTTTTGTTTGTTTGTTTATCTTTCATCAAAGATTTGTGTTTTTAAAATGTAGTCTTTAATGGTTCAACTGTATATTAGCTACTTCCTTATAGATATGTAAGTAGTATGTATATATGTATATCATGTACAATTTAATAAAAATGAGGATAATTATGAAATAGTACAAACTTTATTAGTTACAAATTCATTTCAAGGTATTCACTGATGAATTGATGCTGTTAGTGTCTTCGTCATCTATGTACATTTTGAAGTATAATGAAACATACAGAATAAACTGATGAGCAAATTTTTATTCTTCATTCTAACAGAATTAATAATTCGTTTAGAATTTGACGGTTACATTGTCATTCTAAAAAAAATTAAAAAAAAATTAACATGAAAACAATTAAGAGAACAAAGTTATTTTGATCTTGTGAAGTGTAAAGTTAATGAATATCTATCTGATCGCACCAAAATGCTCTGGTACGGCAGAGAGTGAAGAGAGTCAGTTCTTCATCTCCAAATCGTCTCACATGGTCACGTGCATACATCCACTGACAGAGAAGTCTTACTAACTATCTCGCAACAGAGGTGTTGTTTATGAAATTGAGAGGACGAAAAGCGAATGTCCAGCTTTTTAACCGGGTTGGTGAATACGTAGGATCCAGCTACGAGAGTTGAAAAACCCTGATTCCAAACCAATTATCTACATGGACTTCATGATATTGAAGGGAAAAAAATGGCGTATGAACTATTTGTTGGTCATAGGCTACCATGAGACTACATCTCGTTATGTTGCTCCATTGCCTTGTGGTTTGAACCTTCAGGTCGAGGGCTCGTAATGTGGCTCCCTAATAAAACCACCTACTTCGGTCTTGGAACTCGAGCAGTATCCCAGCTTTCACACTGACCAGTGATAACTACTACTGGGCATATTGTTATTGTGTGGCGCATATGTATTCGGTACTCCCTTGTACCAATTTTAAGGTGTTCAAAATACATAAATAAATAAACCTATCTGACCTCTAGCTGAGAAAGAATCCAAATTAGTTGACTGCTCAATGCTTAAACATGTCATCAAACCTAAACGGTTATCAATAGGAAGATTCTAATAACCAATATAAAATTAGATTAAACCTTCTCCCTATTGTACAAGCTGATGAGTCCGAAATGGAACGAAACTCACGTCCTAGATTCCACTGCTAGCTATCATCCAACTTTGCTTATAATCCTTGTGATTTCAAGCAATATCAAGGCAATCCGTATAGGATACATATATGCCAATATGAGACTGATCAATTGTAGTCGTAAATATCAATGAGAAGATTCAAAAAACTGATACAAAAAATGTACAAAATACTTATCATCAATGAACTCATCAATAAACATTAACTACAGAATCAAAAGAGCTGCTTCAACAAACGTTAGAATGATAAATGTTTACATGAATAAATCTATGTCAATTCATTAATTCAATGATGATCTTTCGGTACAAATTCAGTCCCTATATTAATTATTCCATGATTTTAACATTCATTTTAATTGTACACATTTTAAATGTCAATCATTCTTTCATATTATTATTGTTTTATTTTTAAATCGATTTTTTAGATTCATCAAGTAGACAATTTTCTTAGACATTTATCCCTTAAATTATTATTATTTTATTGCTTCTATGGCAATTACGTAATTTATAGTCAATACTTAAAAAAAGCCCTATGGACTATAAAATTCAATACTTGAAATCTTTTTGTAATTTTTAATTACTCTATTATTATGTAATGTAACGATTCTTTTTAATTCTTATAGACTAATATATTCAACACATTAACTGTCCTTGATAATTTTATTCAATGATGTAACATTCTATTCAGGTCCTACAATTATATATATCCAAATTAATAATGCGAAAAAATGGTCCGGTTAAGGGTAAAGTATAGAATAAAATTGTATAATGTTGATATGACTTCAATTCCTTCAAACGGTTGACATTGTAGTCATCCGGATGAAGAAACTGCAGGTATAAGGTAAGAAAGAAATATCTTCAACCGGTTCTTCTCCTCTGGCCAAATTCAAAGTTAATTAATCAATAGTAATCTTAGTTGTTGAATGACCTGATTTGACTATTGTACTAACGACCTTTCGTAGTCAAATGTAATTGTCTCTGTTATCTTTATTCTCAAATCTTTGTATTATTATTATTGGTCAAATATCATTATTAATCTCCCCTATACATGATTCATTCACTTCTCATTGATCCCTCCTTATTACGTCTTACTAATTTTTCACATAGTATAGTCTTCCATTAAACATTTGATTAAAATTGTAATTGCACTATTATCTCTCTCACCGATTAGAACCCATATTTATTGTGATCATGGATCTTAAGATTTTCACTGAATATATAAGTTGATTCCAGTTAACACTCCATATGAGTCATATCAACACTACATAATTTTATACTATTTTGTTTCATAATCCTGACCATTTTTCGGATTATTAATTTGAATATATAATTTTAGAACCTGAAGAGAATTTATCGAAAAGAATATTCTTCATTCAAATATTAGTCTTTTAATATATTGGGAATCTCTAAACGATGTAACATTCTCAGAAGATGGTTTTATGGAGATTTTAGTAATTTTTTTTATAGTTCAATTCATGAGTCAATTTAAGCTAGACAACCATGGAAAACCTGAGAGCATTGGATGGCAGTTTCGTCCTAGTGTGGGACTACTCAAAAGTGCGCATCCACGATCCCGCCCCGCGAGATTCCAACCCAGTACCTATCGGTCTCGCACTCGAACGCTTAACCTCTAGACCACTGAGCCGGTTGACATTCAATGATGTTGATGTCTAACTTCAATCAATCCACAAAATTAAATGTAATGCTATTTTAATAGAGAACTTCATTTCAATTATCTAAAGATGTCTACATATATCTTCTATGAACATGTTAAGTAATCGGATGAAAAAAGCTTTAAGAAAAAAAATGAAAATAAGAGCTTAAAATGAAATCCCAGGATTTATGGACATATATCCTTTCTTAAATTGATTCAAACTGTATATTTAAAATTTGTAAATATCACTTTCATGGAGTTTCATTTCAAAAAGTATTGATAACTAATAAAATCTTCATTTAGTATGGAATTATAAAAATATTTGAGATATTGGGTATTTAGCTACTGTCAGTTATAATAAAACATAATTAGTTCAGGATAGATGATCGTAATTTGGTTAGTATTTATGAATGAAAACAAAAGTAATATGTAAAAGACAAAATCCATGTAAAAATTATTTAAATTACTCTATCTTTTCATTTTTCTTTTGAGTAACTGATTGAAATATTCTTGTCTACAGATTGGATTATTGTATTTAAATAGCTTGTAACAGGCTTTTCTAAAATAATCTATGGTGTATTTTAAAGGCCAAATGCTGTATACAAATTACTGACTTCTATTATCTATGCAGATTTAAAGTAGAACATGAACTAAGTAATGTTAGACAGATCAGTGGGGTTGCAATCCATGAGTTAGATGATCTAGACGTGAAGTTTTCAAAGTCATTCTAAATAACATTATCCGTGTCTACTTCATATAAAACTAAATAATTAAATTATTCCAGGGACACTATACGATTTCATTTTGATTAACTTTTTAGTAGTCGGTTTCATTTATTTTCACTTGTCACTAGAACCCTGATGACTGACTCATAATTATGTATTTATTAAATCTTGTTCTTATGAATTCAGAAATTGGATCTATCTCTATGTCCCTACTAGTCTGAATGACATTCTTCTGGAAATTTATTGTTTTTCTGTCTATTTCCTCTGTCTAGTATTTTAATGTTTCCACAGTCGATAATCGTCGACACGTACTGATATACGTGAATATATGTCATAATATATTAACAGTTAATGTGTTCATGGATACTTATAAAAAGATAGTGGGGACTTTGTGAAGTATATTATTTCTTACAGTTACTGCAATTTATTTTTTGTATCAAAATTAACTTGTCCCCTTTTGTTATTGTCTCCTTTGGCATGCGTAATATTAATTGTTAAGATTTTGAGAATAAAACAGTTATTCATTGATAGTATATAGAATAATGACCAAATTAGATCGGATATTTATCTGAATTGTGAATATAAATTATTGATTTTCGGCTAAACTGTTCTATAATGTTCTGTTTTGGTATACAAAACGTTAGACACTTTTCTGTTTAACCTAATATTATGTCATTGATATAACTTTTTGAAGATTTTACAAGATTGGTTTTAAGTAGTCAATGATGAAATAAACGAATATTACATCTTTTTTATAGTTGAAATCATGAGTCACTTGTAGCTCGATCACCATAGAAAACCTCGAAGCAGTGGACGGTCGTTTCATCTTAGTGTGGGACTCGTAAGCAGTGCGCCTCCAATGGTGGATGGTTGCTCAATTTCATGGATCGGTTTGAAGTTAGACATTAACACCGTTGGATACCTACTGGCTGAGTGGTATAGAGGTTAAGCGTTCGAGCGCGAAACTGATAGGTCCTGAGTTCGAGTCTCACGAGATGGGATCGTGGATGCGCACTGCTTAGTAGTCCCACAATAGAACGAAACTGCCGTCCAGTGCTTCCAGGTTTTCCATGTTGGTCTAACTTCAATTGACTCATGATCTCAACTATTAAAATTATCACGTTTTCATTTAAAAACACTAAAACCAAAAATGATAAATACCCTTATAATCATTTAAACTACTTACATTATTCTTTTTTGAATACATTTCACTGTGATCCATTTGTATTCATTTGTATTGTATCTATTGTTGAATTTAATATACAATTAGGATTATGATAATTTATACCAAAATAAATTGTATCATCAAAAGTAGATAATTTTTTATATTTTGATTGTAATAATAAATAATTTGGTGTATTATTTAAAAATTGTAAATTTTTTATTGTACACATTTGATTACTACTACTATTATTATTATCAGTAGTATTAGTAGTAGTAGTAGTCGTATTACTTATATTTGTTATCGGATATGATGATGCAATCAATTCATGAATATTGTTCATAGTACTTATACTCATATTATTGTTATTATCATAATTATGAGTATCATTATTATTAATGGTAGTAATCATAGTAGTGGTAGTATTACTATTAGTAGTAGTAGTAGTAATAGTATTACTACTATTATTACTACTACTTATCAATGTATGTGATGGTTCCAATATAAACGCTGTTGTTGTCCTATTCATCAATGGATAATCATCATTTTGTCTAGAATTTTCTAATGATTTAAATGATGTAAATGTATTCGATGTGGTTATTGTTGTAGTTATTGGTAATGTTGTATAACTTTTCAGCGTATAATAATTTGATAAATTTTGTATTATTTTATTATCAGTAAATAATGTCTCATTTAAACATGAACAATGATTTGGAGTAGCCATTGTAGATGATGGTGAAATTTCATAATGTTGTAATTGGTACTGTGATGGTTGTTGATGTTGTTGACATTGTGAATGATAAAGTTGATGTTGCTCATATGGTTGTTGTTGCTGTTGTTGTTGTTGATGGTGATGATGATGATGTCGATGATTGTGATAATGATGTTGTTGGCACAAAGGTAGATCATGAGGTAGTGATCTTTGTAACAATAAAGGATTAGCATATGAATGTTCATTTAACCAATATTTACAACAATCTTTAATGTCGATTGTATATGGTTGATTATTACTACTACTATTACTATTATTACTATTACTACTACTACTAGTACTACTACTACTAACATTATTATTAGTAATATGATTAGTATTAGTATTTATATGACTATCAACTGTTAACAGACTTTTTATTATATCATTATCTATATGTTGATCTAATTGTACATGTGGTTTATGTATTAAATATTGTGATCTAGATGATTGTTTAATTGGATTATAATAATTTTTATTTGATTGTGTACAATGATTTTGTTTTATTATTAATGATTTAGATTGTATTAATGAATTTCTTGTATGATTTAAATGATGACGATATTTACGTGCTAATAACATACCCATTACACCCATTAAACATGTTAATATACCAATTAAACTTATCATTAATAATATATGTAATGTATTTGAACAATATAATTCATCACATATTCTTGATGGAACTGAAAGAAGAAGACGAAGAAGAAGAAGATAAACATGTTAAGATATAATATAGAAGTAAATATGAAGCACATAATGAATAAGTATATTATATCACTATATTCTTTCTTGACCCCGAATGGCCTGGTATGGCTGAAAATGGAGGAGAGAGAGTCAGCTCTCCCACTTCAAATGCTCTCACATGGCCACGTGCATACAACCACTACCAGAGAAATTCCGCTCACTGTCTTTTCACACCAGAGGTGTTGTTTATGAAATCGAGAGGATGAAAAGCGAATATCCGATTCTTTAGCTGGGTTGGTGAATACGCAGGATCCAACTACGAGAGTTGGAAAATCCTGATTCCAAACCAATGGTGCACATGGACTTCAGGATCTTGAAGGAAACAAACGGTGTATGAACCAATTATTGGTCACCGACTACTATGAGACTGAATCTTCTTAAGGTGTTCCATTGTCTTATGCATTGGACCTTCAGGTCGATGGCTCCGGGTATGGCTCCCTATGAAAACTACCTCGTTCGGTTTGGTCACCCAAACAGTATTTCAGCTCTCACATAGATCGAATGATTTATGTGTCGCATATGTATTTGTCGCCTCATTGTACTAATGTTTATGTGTTTCAATAAATATTCTCTCTTCATAATTTATAGTGTCTTGTATGTTGTATAATATTTTACCAACTTGACAAGTTAGGTATTTGTAGTCAAAACCAAGTCTAGTATAAATGTATATCAATTCAAGTTGTCTAACCATATAGAAATAGTCGGTTAGAAAAGAGAATTGAAAAACTAGTAGTATTAAAGACAGTAAGAAAAAAATCAACTGAAATAAAATGAACCGCAAAAGTAAGAATAAATACATTTTCATCATTGAGATCAACTTTAATCCAGGTCACTTGTAGTCCCAAACTGATAATTATGATTATCACGTCAAAGGGATACAGAAAGTCTGTATCTTTCTATTCGGTTCAGGTAAATAAGGTATTAGTTTAGTACTTCTTACTCTCTCCCAACCGATCTGTGCGTCAACTAGTGATGTACATTACAGTATACGGTAGTTGAACATAATTAACACATGCCAAAACCAATTGAAGCTAGTTCGCGTAAAATAGATAGAATGTAGCTATTAGTGGATTTCAAAGTACGGACTTCATCCTATTCAGGAATAATCAGCTAGTTGTACATGAGTCTCAGAGTTGATGTTTACTCTGAAATTCAGACTCAGCAACTTTCACTTCAAACTCTGAGGCGTTATCCACTAAGCTACTAAGTTCAAATGGCTACTCACTTGCGCAACCAGTATGAAATTTTGATCTAATTTCTGATGTTTCCGACTATTCCGTTGTTGATATTTTAACTCAAATTTTATCAGTCTAGGCTAATGAGTCCCAACTAGGACGAAGCGCGCATTTTTGACTCCATTACATGCCACATTCCATCTTTCCTCTATAATCTTGTGTCATAGTGGTAATATCGAAGCGTCGTGCACAGGATGTATATTTGCCAACCAAGAATGACTAGATTTTAGTCAAATTATCAACAAAAGGACAAAAGAAAACCCTAACGATTTCACTTGATAAATAATATTAGTTCAGTTACTACCAAGAGAACAATTTCTCACTACAAATACATGATCCATCTAATGAAGTAAGATTTCACAATAAATATTTTGTGTAATGAAATCGCTTAATAGACTATAAATTCTTTGCAAATCTGGTAAAATACTTGTCAAATATTTAAATCAGAATGTAGATTCATGGAGGTTGTAGTATGAGTCCTGGATCTGAGTCCCGTATGCGGGATAATAGATACGCACTACTGAGAGGTCCCATACTAGGACGAAACTGTCGTCCAGAGTTTTTAGGTTTTCAATGTGGGTCTAGCTGAAACCGACTCATGAATTTAACAAAAAGCTTATATCAAGATGTTTTTGATTTGAGTCTTTAGACACGTACAAAATTATCATGCTTGACTTTATTTAGTGTGAACCATTTAGTTCTTACAAAACATTGAATATTTAAACTATTTGATTTTTGTTGTACCTTTTTTAATTTAACTTTCGACGTTATTTTGTCATATGATATTCTCCATGCATTTAAGTTAAAACAAAAAAAGGTCTGATCAATGTACAACTGAAGACATACCTTTTTTCTTCACTGGTAACTGACTACTTGGAATACTTTCAATTAAATATAATGGTATGGAACGTTGTATAATTCGTAGACTTGGTGGAAGAAATGTTATTCGAGGATTATTCAAAGTTGATGTAGTTGAATCACACGCAGAAGGCTATATTTATATGACAATGAAAGTAAAAATTATGATATGTTTAATAGAGTAAGATTGAGAACACTTTGAACAATATTTCAAAATAAATTCATTCATGGATCGCTTTCCTCATATATTGACTTCCATCGGGGTACCATTGGAAATCAGGGAGAACTGGGTTGTTGATTTTTTCCAGTGTGGGACTCCTCAACTGTGTTAGTCCGTAACTGGTGGAGTCCGAAAACATAAGGAGTGAAACTAATGTCACGTATGCCACGGTATGATTAATTTACTATATTGCAAACTGATCGAAGTTGTAATCATAATTCTGGAAGTAGACCAAGTTGTTCTAACTGTTTAGTGCTTGCACGAGACCTAAAGGTCCTCGTTTCGAAGGCCGCCTTAGTCCTGGCCGTATCCTGCTGAGCAGTCTCATACTCGAATAAAACAGTTGTTCACTGCTCTCTGGCTTCTAATTTTAGCCAAGTGAGATCAGTCTACGACAGATTTAACCTAAAGTACAAACCAATCTAGACAAAACATCAAATGAAATGATCTATATTTTCCCATTTTAAATGAACTTGTAATACCGATTGCATGTAAAACTGTATGAGAATTCTCAGAAAACGTAGGAAAGTGAGTACACTTGCTCTGTGATAAATCAATCATCGTTTTTCAAATGTCTACTGAAAAAATTTTTATTGTATACTAAACTAACCCAAATAAGTAACTAGGTTTAAAGTAGTGTATTAGGCTATGGGCTAGAAGTTAATTGAAGCTCATGAGAAACCTATATGGCTACCAAAACTCTAGCGTATGGAATGAATTAAGAATTTATATCACATTGAGTGAAAAAAATAATCAGACGAAAACTTGCCGAAAATTTCTGAGTTTGATTGAAATAACGATAATGTCAGTTGTATTCCTTTCGTAAGGTCCTAATTCAAGTTAAGTATATAGTCAATTTTCTAACCTATTTTCATAACAAAACTCATTTAGTATTGTTTGTTTGAATCTTCCCATCGATGTGTTAGGACTGCAACTGGTCAGTCTCCTAACCACATCGATGGGAAGATTCAAAAAAACAACACTAAATGAGTTTAAACTTCACCTCATCGCACAAGCAAGTGGCAAGTGGAAATAGAGAAAACATTGGAGATTTCTTTCTGATTTCCGGATCAATATGTTTAGTGTTATAGTGAATTATTTTCATGATACAGTTTATTATTGAACATCCGGAAGAATATATAATAGAATATGGTTTTACGATAAGAATTACAGATTAGTCATTTTAAACAATAAAATTTTCTCCCACTTTTGGCTTCATATGTATATAGTTAGAACTGTCGAAATCCTCAGAGAATTCCTCAACGAAGTCATCAAAAGCCAGGGTAAAGCTGAAAATATTTCGCCCTGGTATGATACATCGCAAAAACGTTTAGAAAACTGATGTATTATATGTCACATGTTAATTGTACGATAAATTACTCTGCTGTTAGATTTCAAATACTATCGAAATTCCCCGATGGTCAAATATTGCCAGAAGACCTAGAAAAATACTGTTATTTTCTGTACATAAACGAAACTTGAAGTAAAGCTGATTCGGTAACTCAATGCATTCTTTGTACCGTTTGAGTTTTAAATGTGTGAAAATTTCAAGGATTTAGAAAGGGATTTCAAACGTCATTGTAACAGACTGAACAGAAGCTTATTCATTAGACTACTATAGAAACTTTCATAGAATATCTTGAAATTTATTAAATATTTCACACAATAAATTAAGAGAACATAGCCTATTCTGAGAGTTGGATGCAGGATAGCAGTGGACTGATCAATCACAGTCCCAAACGTCAATGGGGAGATCCAAACAACCAACAAAAAAAAACTAAAATTCTCCTGAGAATTGTTTCGAAGATTTTGATAAGACATTTATCTATAATTATTGACTATTGTTGATATCAATTTAGGAGAATTTATCACTGTGTAATATCGACATTTCATACAAGTTCCTAAGTCTTCAAATGACTTGTTGAACACACACAAACAAATGATGCTGTACGAGGCGACATTAAAAGCTTTACAATTAAGCTATCTAGTTCACAGAACTCCAACAATACTAATTGAATGAGAATTTCTTCTGCAAATCTAACCAGTGAGACTGATAAGGTACTACCCAAAATGTTTTGACTTTGTTTTCGCTTCCTCAGTAAAGTATATCAAGAATATTCCATAAGATAGTGCTAAACTTTGTTAATCTCGTATCAAACACGAAATCAATGAGTCATCGAGTATAAATCTGTTTACCACTATTCTGAATTTTAATTCAATCTACATGAAACCCTCCTTGTTCTAGTTGTTGTATTATTTGGAACTGTGGAACAATGTATACCTATAATACTGGGAGAAATGATCCTCCCTGGTGAATTCGAACACGCTTCACTCGTTATCACAATTTGAATCATTATCACGGAACTATTCTAGCCACTAATAAGCTTCTGTAAGACTGAGATATTCCCTGAAGATTACAGATATTCCATGTTGAATAATGCAAACTAATATAAAATTTGAGTTTAGGGTTTCTTGTCAACCACTTCCAGCTACCTTACATTCCAACAACGTGTACGCGTTGTTTAATCGTTTAGACTAGTGAACATATTACAATTTCAATGATAGAATTAATCTTCTCTTCAAAGGTTAACACAAACATGAAATACATCATTACTCAATAATCAATCAACTATTCATGGTCATTAATAAGTAAACTGATAATTATATATATGGTTGAAATCATGAGTCGATTGAAGCTAGACAACCATGAAAAACCTGGAAGCACTGGAGGGTCGTTTCGTCCTATTGTGGCACTCCTTAAGATATTTCCTGAAATTCTAGTTAGAAGAAGTAACCAATGAAGTTTAACCAGGTCTGTTGGAAGTTATCAACTGACTGATGACATTGGTGAATGGTTGTTCAATTTCGTGGATTGGTTGGAGTTAGACATTAACACCGTTGGATGCCGGCCAGCTCAATGGTCTATTGGTTAAGTGCCCGCGTGTGAAACTGATAGGTCCTGTGTACGAATCTTGCTAGGCGGGATCGTGGATGCGCACTGTTTAGAAGTCCCATAATAGAACGAAACGACCGTCCAGTGCTTCCATATATCTAGTATTTATCAAAGTGGTGTATACAGGTTATTGAACTGACTATAAATAAAAATGCAACTTTTATTTAAAAAAGCGAAAGTGAAAACCCTATTTTTATATACATACACATTTTTTTCACAGGAAAAAGGACAATAATAAAATAAACAATTTTATGATTCAAATATATAAATATCTTTCTTTTAATACTATAGTGGACATACAGGAAATGAATGAATGACCAAAATAGAAGAGAAATTGGAGTAAAGATATCAAATGAAAGTCACTGTAGTCACTTTTGACTTCTGAAATATCTATCTATATATATATATACCACTATTTATAGATTAAACCGTTGTACTATAACTGCCAAGATATATATATACATATATACTGCATCACTTTGCATTCTCTTCACTATTGCCTCATAATCACGTCTTACTTCTACTCTTCTTCCACTCCCCTTTATCTATTGTCCATTCACCCTACCACTAATTGTATATACATATCTTTTTTATTGTTGTTTAAATGTTCATTGTTTATATATGTGTATTTATATATGTATCCATGAGTGTGTTATGTTTATGTATGTATGTATGTATGTGTAAGGGTGTTACAGAAATTTTTTTCTATCGTAAATATTTTCACAAGTTATCATAAATGTAAATTTTTCTATCATATCACTATCTTACATTCGTGTCAATTTCTCAACCCTTTTGACGAAATTTGTCATATTTATTTATTTATATCAAGTGTTAAGTGAACTAGATGTGGTTGAATGCAACATCATATATATATAAATCACTATTTCTCGATGTGTGTATATGGGTTATTATACATTAACTATATTTATACATATTACTAACTACTACTACTACTGTAGTGTAGTCTACTTATATCCATATAAGTAGTATATGGTGATGGTCAGAAATAGTATATATTTTGTCAGAAGACCGATAAGGAAAAAACTGAAATGAAGTGCAATTGGTAGGAAAATGCATGAGCAATGAAATGAGAGAAAATGAAATGATATATACAGAAGGAACAGTGAAGATTGAGACAATTGATTGTTATTTTGTAAATTAACTTTTGACTGTACGGTTATCAGAATTTAATGAGATAGTTTGTAATTTGTGCTTCGATTGTCCCCAACTAGTGTTCTGTTCACTACATTAGTACTACTACTACTACTTAAATAATACACTTTTGATTTTTTCAAATCTCATAAAACTTTATTGTTCTTCTTTTCGACAAAAGATAGATCGTATTTTCTTCATACTACGCTATTTACATCAAATAACGTTTTCCTTTTTAACTATTTTATCACTATGATATTTGGTTTTGATTTATTTGTCAATTGTTTCAACAATAGAAAAAAAGAAAAGACTATTCCACATGTATTGATAATTGAACAAGTGAATTCAAGTAGTCTTTTTGAGGGGTTAATTTACAAATGATACATCTTTCAGAAAAATAGACAATTTATTAAGAAATATATCTTACAACTAAACATCTTTTACCATGCTTGTGAATTTAGACTATTTCGAGGCAACACGCACAGTATGCACATATGTCAATTAGAGACTGACCAGTTACAGTCCTAAAACATCAATGGGAAGATTCAAACAAACAATACTAATTGAATTTAAACATCTTTTATCACATCTTTATATATGAATGAAGAAATACTGTCATTGTCAAGTATGTGAGTAAATGTAAGGATGACTCGTTGGCAAACTCAAGGAAGTTACAAGAAGCCCAGAAAGAGCCGAAGATATTCCACCGCTAGAGAAACATTCTAGAATGTCGACATGTATCTTCCCCTATGTGCCTCTTGGCTGTCCGAAATGATGATTTACTGTCAGCCGAAAAACTATAAATACATGAGATTTTTGTACCATATTTGACACTGTGTTGGGAATAACATTCCTACTTACTAGTCTTCTGTCTTGCGACGTTTCGGCTTCGATTGTTCAAATAGTCTAGTAGTACGCGGCATAGAAAGAAATTAAGCTATAGATATAACAGTAACACAAAGAAGTAGACGGATGAAAGTATGATCACATGAAAAAAAAATTATTGGGGAATGATATTAAAAGGAGACTTCAGGATAGAATAAATTGGAGAGTGTTGTTCGAAAGTCTACGTTCCACAAGGAGTAAGTAAGTAGATAAACCAGTGGTGCTTGAATGTACTTTAATGATTAAACTATCATCATGAGAAAGTATCACCTGTGAAGATTAATATTATACTAACAAATCATTTAATGTACACTCGTTGATTATCGATAATCAATTTTAAAATTTAGTTTTTGCTTATACAATGGATCAAAAACACACTTGAACACAAATGGAAGTAAACATAAGAACTAAAGATTGTAAAAATAAAAGATCAGTCTTATCATTTTATTCTATTCTTCATAATATATAAATGCTCAAAGTGCTGATCATCAAACTTGAAACGAAATAATTGTCAAATATTTTTTGGATTTTCAAATGATTTAATTTACTAATTATAATTTCAGAGGGGGTATTTGTGGATATTATGGTAATTTCAATAGTTAAGATCATGAGTCAATTGAAGCTAGATCACCGTGGAAAACCTGGAAACCTATCCTATTATGGAACTCCTCAGCAGTGTGCATCCACGAACCCTCGCTCGCGAGATTCGTACACAGGACCTATCAGTCCCGCGAGCGAGCGCCTAACCTCTGGAGTCGCACACTAGGACGAAACGGCCGTCCAAGGTTTCCAGGTTTTACACGGTGATCTAGCTTCAATTGACTCATGATTTTAATTAGAATATATTCCAATTTATTTAATTGGGAAAGATCAGCTATATACAAACAATTCTTGAATATTGAATTTGTTTAAATATTTAAACTGACAGTTTAATTATATAATCTAATTACTAAAATTTAATTTTATATACTGTTACTTAATTTGATTTAGTTTTATAATTTATATCATATTAAGTTTATGCAAATGAATCTACTTATTGATATGTGATGAATAAGAAAATAGGGATTGTTGAAATGTTTTATGTTCTATTAGAAATAAATACATGTAATTATTGATGATCTCACTCTTGGTATATATTAACTTTGTCTATACAAGATTCTTGAGAGTCTATGGTAGTTGTAGTAGTAGTATTAATGTGAGTAGTTGGTATTATTATTTAAACACATAAACATTGGTACAATGAGGCAACCTATAAATCATTTGATCTATGTCCGGGTGCCCAAACCAAACCTGGTGGTTTTCATAGGGAGCCACATCTGAAGCCTTCGACCTGAAGGTCCAATCCATAAGGCAGTGGAGCGACTTTAGAAGATTCAGTCTCATAGTAGTCGGTGAACAATAATTGATTCATACGCCATTTATTCTCTTCAAGATCCTGAAGTCCATGTACACCATTGGTTTGAAATCGGGGTATTCCAACTCTTCTAGTTGGACCTTGAGTATCTACCAACCCGGTTAAAGAGCGGGACGTTGTATTTTCGTCCCTTCAATTTCATAAACAACACCTCTGATGCGAGAAGATAGTTAGTAGGACTTCCGTGTCAGTGAATGTATGCACGTGGCCATGTGAGAGCATTTTGAGAGGGAGAGTTGAATTTCCCCACTGTCGGCCATACCAGGGCATTTGAAGTGTAATAATAATAATAATAATAAGAGTAGTAAAGGATTAGAGTTAAATGCATAAGTTTATATTTATTTACTAGGTACCAATGCTTTCACCAAGTTGTTAGTTCTATATTTCTGCAGTCGATTTTAAGTCTGTAGTTTATATAGTTGTTTACCGTGGTTGTAGTTTCTTATAGACCCATTCAAATAACTGTTTTTTTCCTTTGACTAAACTTGACTAATTAGACAGTAATGAATAAACGTGGATAAACAGATTTCTTTAATTTACTATTGCATTCGGCTGATATTGACAATCTTCTCGATTTATACGAAATCCAAAATGATATAAAAGAATAGCATGTACTATGGAAGAGGTGATAAGAAAAAAAAAGTAATTCTGTCTAAAGTCCGTGTGGTGCATAAAGACATGAAATTCCTTAATACCTTTATTTCAAAAGCTAGACGAGAAGATTGTCGGAAAACACTGTTCGTTTGGCACATTTTTGCTATTCATCATTATGAATATCTTTTTTTTCGGAACAAATGACTGCTCAGTGATGAGAACTTAATAATTTTTTCTGCACTGAGTATAATCTAGTAAATATTAGATCAAATTTTAAAAAAATGTTTTTATACTCGTATTCTTCTTCATTGAATTCTACATAAGAATGAGGGTTTGTGGAGATTGTAGCAACTTAAAAGTTGAATTCATGAATCGATTTAAGCCAGCCCACCATGGAAAATATGGAGGCACTAAACTACCGTTTTGTCCTAGTATGAGGCTCCTCGTCAGTGTGCATTCACGATCCCGCGCGCGTGACTGATAAGCCGTGACCATAAGAGTTCAACCTGGTCTGTTATGAGACAGTTACTCACTGAAGACAATGATGGACGGTAGAGCAATTTCGCGGATTCGTTGAAGTTAGACATTAACACTGTTGTATGCCGGCTCATTGATCTAGAGATTAAGCGTTCCAGCGCGCGACCAGTAGGTCCTGGGTTCGAATTTTGCAAGCGGACTGATATGGAGTCCCATACTGTGATGAAACTGCTATCTAATGCTTCCAGGTTTTCTACAGTGGTCTGGCTTTATTCGGCTCATGAATTCAACTATTAAATTCTACATCTTCAATCTTCAATTATCCCATGACGAAAATCCTTTCAACTTTAAAACTCTAGAGGTCATTGTATGATAAGTAGATTTTACTGAGCATTAAAATGGAAATACCTTTTCGAAGATTCGACATCTATCCAAAAATATCTAACTAGTAGACTCATAAAAGAAGAATGACTTCTGATTTCTCAAAACTTCAATGGTATAATAAAATACAACATAGTTTAATCAAATAACTATCTTCTAATATGTATAGATGTTATTCATTAACCTAATATCCATTAATCAGTCTACTAACTACAACTGTACGTCAAATTTCTTTTGAAAAATATCAAAATTCAAATAAAACGATTTGTTTGTTAACTAACATAATGAATTAACATCATTATTAAAGACTAGTCGGTATAGTGACAATATTATTTTCCATTAATCGATTAGAGTGTTCAATTCAGTTATTTATTTTCATTAACTTCATATCAACTGGTGAAATAAGAAAAAAATTAAACTGAATAGGTAAACAATATCAGTTTTTTTTAAGGTTCTCAATAGTGATTATGGATATATACAAACTCAGACAGTAAAAAATTTCTCTCTATCACATTTATAAATCAGAAGGGGGTTTTATGGAGATTTTAGTAATTTTTATGGTTGAAATCATGTGTCAATTGAAGCCAGACAAACATGAAAAACCTGGAAGCACCAGACGGCCGTTTCGTCCTATTGTGGAACTCCTCAGCAGTGCGCACCCACAATCTCGCCTCAAGTAATTCGATCCAAGGGCCGATCAGTCTCACGCGCGAGCACTTAACCACTAGACCACTGAGCCGGTCGTCATCCAACGATGTTAATGTTTAACTTCAACTAATTCACGAAGTTGAGCCACCATCCACTATTGTCTGCAGTGAGTTACTATCGTGGATGCGCACTGCTGAGGAGTCCCACAATAGGACGAAACGGCCGTCGAGTGCTTCCAGATTTTCCTTGATGGTCTAGCTTCAATTAACTTATGATTTCAACTATAAAATTGCATTTAATGATGCTTAAAAAACCCAACTTGTTCTTTACTTCTAATAAAATGATATGTTAATTTTTTAACAATATTGACCAATAACATCCTCACCATTTTATCGTCATCAGTCAAATCTTGTTGTCATGCAGTGTGAGCACTAATCTATAAAATGAATTTTATCAGTTTGTTTTCGTGTTTTTATTTTTTTCTCTTTTTTTCTGTTTTTTTTTACAGTCACATATATTTCATATTCGATTAATTTTAATATATAAATAAATTTCAGAAAAAAAAATTTATTTTTCTGTTTTCTTTTGTTTTCAAAATTAACCACACATTCTTAGTTCAAACAAAATATTCCGAATCCATATATACTACTGATAAAAAAAAAATCGAAAACTATCATCATACATTTCCTTTAGGTATTAATAAGTATTGCGTGATATAGAGTATCCTAAATAAGAAAATAAGAATGATAGTAGTATAAGTAAGTTAATTATTTCCTAATGAAAACCTCTGTTATATATATATATATATATATGCAGACGGTTTTCTGAGTATACATTAATTTAAATTAGTATACAAAGTATAGACATACCTAAATAAATAAATAATGGTATAGACTTATTCGAATCCCTCTCTTTCCCTCTCCTTCTCTCCTACTCTCTCTCTACCTCCCTCCCTCCCTCCCCCCTCTCTCTCACTATACTATCATTTATTATCATTTTTAAGTAGTCAAACACTGAGCTACTTTTTTTTTAATAAAACAGAAAAAAACACGATACATTTAAATAAATCCTTGGAGTTTATCAAACAATCAAATTGTATTACGACCAAGTCTAATAATTAATTCTAATTGTTTATGTCAACCTTTTGTTTTTTTTGAAAATTCCATTGTAAACCCAAAAACATTTTGTACATCCTTAAAAAAATTTTTGATCATACTTTTATTGGTTTCTATATCAATTGAATAAACTATTTTGTTCGATTGATATAAGCAAAGTTGGATAAAGTTTAATAGGGAAATGCAGGATGTGTTTTTTGTTGTTGTTGTTGTTGTTGTCATGTTTGTGATTTATCAGATGAATGTAATTGTATATTAATGTTGCTGTTGAACCCTAAACTAAAGTCTAATGTTCTTCACTTCAAATGCTCAATCTATTATCTAATTAGCTACTAAGAGTACATTGCCAATGGCCACTGAATTTGAATTCGTTTTTATTGGACAAGTCAGTGGCTATCTGAACTAAGTAGATAAGAGATTGGGATTTGAAGTGAAAGGCAATAGGTCTAAGTCACGGAATAAACATTAACAATAGTACCTAGGTACACTCAGCTAATAATTCAGAAGTAGAACAAGTGTCTTGTCTTAGATTACAATACTGATCACTATAAAAGTCTGCTTGGAAAATTTTCTGACTTAAAAGTAATATTATTTCAATTCGCTTATGTTGAACACATACTAAAAAAGTTGTTGATTAATTGCAATCCTTAACATTATCATCTATCTATAGAACATGTTCCATGCAACTCAGTGGATAAAGGTTTATGTCCTCACTGATGAATGTATCTCTTTTTCAATCCACTCATAACCTTATCATTACTAAATTGAAATTTTTAATCATGCACAACTAATGTTTCGAAGATATGAATAGTTGAATACTTACATTTTTTAACTATGGAATGATATGTAACAAATATATGATTAAATTCAACTGATGTTGCTTGATTGAATCTTCCATTGATGTTTGGGACTGCAACTGGTTAGTCTCTTATTGGCATATATGCATACTGTGCGCATTGCCTTGATATAGCTTTAATTCACAAGTATTATAAGCAAAGATGGATAGTGATTAGCAGTGGAATCCAGGAAGCGAGTTTCATCTTATTTGGGACTCGTCAGCTGGATGTGCCTGCATCTCAAATTTATTATTTCTATGAATAAAAATTTATTCAAAAGCGTTTGGGGGGTTTCAAGGTTACGGCGCCAATTTCAGTACCTGATGCTCATATATGATCGGTTCACAGAAGATTTTAAAGTAAACTTGACAACTAAGCGGCTATAATGTATGGGACTACTAAGAAGTTGCTTTATATGTAATTGTGGTAATCAAATGACTTGTAGACCATGTGCAGATTACCGTGGTGTTATCCTTCGATGTAACATATGTTGAAAGATTACGTTTGCTAGAATAACAACCTTTTTCTCTCGATCCAGATTAAGACTAAGGCATATTATAGTAACTGCTGCGAACTGTATAATAAAAGCACCAGTAACATTGTCTACAGTAATCGCACATGTTACCGAAACTTCGTCTGTTCAGTCTATGAGTGGATAACGCGATGGTGTTTGAATCGAACGGTACTGGGTTCGAGTTTCAGAGTAAATACCGACTCTATGATGCAGATGCATTCATCTGACGAATCCCAAATAGGACGAAACGCGCGTCCTGGATTCCACTGCTCGTCACTATCCATCTTTGCTCATAAATACACACCCACACATATACATAAAACAAACAGAACTATTCATTATTGTTACTTACCCATGAACACCATGCTAATTGTTTACATATACGAAATATACATGTAAATTTTAATTCATATAATTTATAACCAATTTCATTTAATTTTTGTTTATATATATCATCTATCAAATTTAATTGTTCATTTATTGTTTGATTATGAAAAAATAAAAAATTTTTATTGATTTTGTTATTATTATTATTATTATTGATTTTTATTGTTTTATTGATTATTTTTGATTGATTTGATTGAATGTATAAAGGACCATTTAAATAAAGATAAAATAAATCAGTTTGTAAATGATGATGATTACTACTACTACTACTACTAGTAGTAGTAGGTTGAAATATTAAGAAATTTTCTTCATTATTATAATGATTTGTATGAAATGTTAATCCAATAGTCGATAGATTGTTTAATAGTGTTTTTGATATTGGACAACTTGAATGATAATATTTAAACAAAAAAAAAACATATCAAATAATTAATGATACATTGAAAGTTAATTAGATTAAAAATTTTAATAGTTGAATTAGTGGGCTAATTAAAGATAGGTCATCATGTACAACTTGAAAGTACTAGACAACTGTTTCATCTTAGTATGGAGTTCAACCGGATCTGTTGTGAAGTAGTTACTCACTGAAGATAATGGTGAATGGTGGTGTAATTTCGCGGATTAGTTGAAGTCAGACATTAACACTGATGGATACCGGCTAAGTAGTATAGAGGTTAAGCGTTCGGGCGCGAGACTAATAGGTCATGGGTTGAAATCTCGTAGGGCGAGATTGTGGATGTGCACTGTTGAAGAGTGACACAATAGAACGAAAGTGCATTCCTATACCTCTTGGTTTACTATGGTGGTCTATCTTCAATTCACTTATGATCTCAACTAGTACAGATGAAATCAATTCATTTATTTGAAGTTTTGTTATTTGCACTCAGTTATGAGTGAGAGTAGACTAATGCTGAACATATTCAATCCTTCTAAATACTTGATAAATTATATGATATGGAAATTTTAATATTGGAATGCCATTCAGAAAACAGAGAGATGCTATCTAGATCTCTGTTGGTTTATAAAGTATAGGCGGCGAGACTATAATTTATGAGCGAGCCAATCAGAAGTGTTCGAGGGATTTCAAGGTCACGTCGCCAATTTCACTACCTGATGTTCATGTGCGATCTGTTCACTTAGGATGTCAGAGATGTGACAATTAAGCGGCTACAACAAATGAAACTACTAAGAAGTTTCTTTATTTGTAGTTGCGGTAACCAAATGACTTGTCGACTTGTTTTTCGATGTAATATATGTTGGAGGAAGAAGTCTCCCACTATAGGAACTTTCTACGCTCGATCCAGATTCAGACTAAGGCAAATTATAATAATTGTTGCGAACTGTATAATAAAAGCACCAGTAACATTGGCTGCAATATTCGTAAATGTTACTGAAGCTTCGGCTGTTCAGTATTATGAGTATTGTAGAGATATATGCGTTATAAAAATGACAAACTTACACAATCGGAGTACACATAAACAATATTGAAGCTATGTGGTCGAGGCTGAGAGGGTTTTAGCGACCTCATCATGGATTCAGAGACTGACTATTATTTAGTCATATGAATGAGTTCCTCTACCATAAGCACTACGATTTTAGAACCTTTGAATGTCTTTCTAACCTTGGCAAGTTTTTGGACCATGTAAAAGAAGTATATCCACTTTAATTCTTTGGTTTTTTATAATATATTTTCACTCTATACTAACTGTTTCCTGATTGACCAATACTTCTCATGGTCACTTAAGGTTCGTTCAAAGATCGTCCATAAATTATAATTTTGCCGTATAGGCTCAATATCAAAACGTACCAGTAGTTTAGAGAACAAATGAGGGAAAATGATCTAGAAGATTGATTAAGTTACGAATAGACATATTTTGACGAAGCTCTGAGAATAGAGACATTGCATAGTTTCGTCAAACTTTGTTGATACGACTTGGAGAAGTATGACGAAGCCTCCGGATGCTTTAAAGGAATCGAAGAGACTTCATTCAATCAGTACCTGGTACAGCCTTCTAGAATATCAGCGTGGCATGCTACGATTGTACAATAGCATAACATGCCTCTTTGCTGATTAGCTGAATAATAATAACATCTTCCGTCTCCTGATTTGTGACTGTAAGGTTCTCCACGTTCGAGTGATATTAGTTGTATATCGTATTCTGCCGTAATCAAGTAGAGGACGTAACATAAACGCCAATAAATTTCTAACTTCAAGAGTAACAATGCTTCCACTTAGCGGTAGGTGTCATTCAAACACTAATGTCAAAGGGTCGAAAATCCTAGATTTGGTCGGTGGATTTATGACTTTTACATGACTTTCAATTATTCGAAAAGCTAGAGTGAACTGAATGTATGTCTGTGTAGTAAAATTTCATTAATCTTTATGTGGTCAGAATGAATAAAGCTTGATAGTCAGATCCCAAGAAACTAAAAGCAATATACAATAACTCAATGCATTATAGGCTTAAACAAATAACAGAAACCTCATGCCTAGGCTGCTCCGTAATTATTTATTCTTATAGGCGTTGTTAAATCCATTTGTCCTTACATCCGAGTTAACTGTTTTGTTTAATCAATCTCTAACTATACGAGCAATTGAGATTTTATGTAGATCAGTTTTTATCGTGACATGTATGCTGAGTGCCAGTCGGTTTGAATGTCATACAACAAGAAAATTGTATCTATTTACTTTTGTTTATTGTTTAACTTTTACGAGTCACATTTTCCTAGTAAAGAATACTATTATTTTACTATCCGTTCACTCTGTCATATAACTATATTTACGCAGTCGAAAGTATCCTGTCATTAGTTTAGTACAAATGAATCTATATCGCTTGTTCATAAATCAATTCGTCTAAGAACATCAATTACACATTCACAATCTAAACATTCATTATCTTTCTGTATTATATAAGAATATACATATCTAATCAATTCACGAATAATACATCTAACACCTATCCGGATATCATTGTATCAAAACTTTTCATTTAACTCTATTTTGATATGTATATATATACTATTGTTTTCAAACACTTAGAGAATGTCAACTGGTAATGTCACATTGATATCTCTACATATCTCTTTGTCTTTACATATATGCATATATATATGCCGATTTACATACCCTTTGTATAATAAAAGAGTTTCCTTTGAATCTTCATTTCTTTGACCAGATTTTATCCTGTCTATCACATAACATTCTTCAACAGTAACAGCTTTGTAAACATCTATAAAATTAAATGGTGGACATAAAATGAAAAAAATTCAGTTCTAATTATTAGACAAATAAATAATTGAAGTTAATAAACAAAGTTGATTGATTCACAGGGATTATCTTACAAAATATAGTATATAATGATATTAGATACAGTAAAATAAAAGAACATTTGGGGGGTTCAATGTTCATTATGTAGATGGAAAAGAGTAGTTCTAACAAGAACAAAATTTTTTATATATAGTTTAAATAATGAGTCAATTGAAGCTAGAAGAACATGGAAAACCTGGAAGTACTGGACGGCTGTTTAGTCCTATTGTGGGACTCTTCAGCAGTGCGCATCCACGATCTCGGCACACAAGATTCGAACCCAGGACCTATCAGTCTCGTGTGCGAGAGATTAACCTCTAGACCACCGAGCCGGCATCCAACGGTGCTAATATCTAACTTCGACCAATTCACGAAATCGATAGTTTCTGGGTTCGAATCTCGTGAGGCGGGATCTTGGATGCGCACCATTAAGGAATCCCACACTAGGACGAAACGGCCGTCCAATGCTTCCAGGTTTTCCACGGTGGTCTAGCTTCAATTGATTCATGATCTCAACTATCAAAACAAAAGGTTTTTTTAGCTGAAAGTTCCATGCACACAAGTTCTTAATTGATCAAGTATTATCCAAACAGTAGTGACCAATTGTCCAGAATATGATTATCCTCATTCATCAATCATATTCTCTGTTTCATGAATGGTAAATTCAAGAGTTTCCATAACAAAAAGATAGTTTAGTTAATTAGAGTATTTTAAGACATTGATATACTTTGATGTTAAAATATTTTATAGATATCACTGAGACTACAGACAAACCATCAGGATGAATGCTATTTGGTCGACTCCTTTCAACTACAGGAATACCCTTAACTCCTGATCATTACTGAACGACTATTTAAAAAAAAACATTCATTCATAAAAAGTCATGAAATTTTAAAACGGACCTAAAGTGATCAGTAACAAACACTTCTTTCATAGAAACACCTTCATTTTATGACATTTATTCGTTTAAAAGGTCCTCATGGTTGTTTTCCAAGATCATAAAAACTGATCCTTTCATTCAATAGACTTCTTACACAAACTTAAATTAAGTGTAAACAACTACTTTTATATAAGTCCAAATATGGGCTAGAACTAGAATCCCAAAATCTTATTTCGTTTTATTTAGAGCTTGTCAGCTAGATTCACCTGCCACATCTCAGTATTTATGCTCATATTGTGACTCGAACTCAGTACCTTTCACTTCAAATATCTAAGGAGTTATTTATTGAGGTACTTAATCCAAGCAATCACTAAATTGTGCAACATGGATCAGTTATTTTACCAACAATCAATTTTATTTCAAAATTTTAACAATCTTATATGATTAAAGTAATGAAGTGTTCATCAGAAAATAACTAATTTCATTACAATCATAAATCAATCAATGTTAGACCACTATTGAAAACCTGGAAACATTGGATGACCGTTTCGTCATTGAATAGATATTTCGTCCTAATATAGGATTCTTCAATGATGCATATAAACCAACCACCAGAGATAAGAATTAGAACATTCAGATCTCTTGCCTGGTGTTCAACTATTAGACTACTGAGTAACCACCTTATGGTTTGAATGTCTAACTTCAATAAATTGAATTGATATGAACTATTCTCACCAACTCCTTTACTGATAACAAGAAATTGTTGGATAATGTTTTCAGTCTACTGTAGTGAACAAAACACTAGTTGGGGACAATCGAATGTATTTCGACACAAATTACAGATTATCTCACTAAATTCTGATAACCATACAGTCAATAGTTAATTTGCAAACTAACCTTATCCTTATCGGTCTTCTGCCAAAATACATTCTATTTCTGACCATCGCCATATACTACTTATATGGATATAAGTAGAACACACTACACTACTACTAAATAGTTACTAACTGATTACTAATTATGAAAGCTTTACTTGACTATTTCATTGATTTACATTTCCTTTAGTTTATGTAAACATTTTCGGACAGTTATATTTTACTAACAATATTACTTCAAATATGTTTTTATACAGGGCTGAATTTCTTTCAACAATTTGAATACTAAGAATGTTAGTTGTAGTATCAAAAAAAATTATTAAAGAACATTTACAATCTCTGTGACAACTATTATCATCAGTCAATAATCAGTTGTATATTTTTGATGTTTGTTTGGTTGCCGGGATGATATGTATACACTAACATGAAGCAAAAAAGAGGGAAACTGGTCTTCAAGGTATACACTAAAAGTTACATATTTTAAAAATTAAATAAAATGTAGACCAACATATATGAAATGTCAGAAGGACGTTTTGGGGAGATTTTATTAGTTTTATAGTTGAAAACATAAGTCGATTGGAGCCAGACCAACATGGAAAGTTTGGAAGCACTGGTTGGCCGTTTCATCCTATTGTGGGACTCCTCAGCAGTGCGCATCCACGATCCCGACTCGCAAATTTCAAACCCAGCACCTATCGGTCTCGCGCGCGGGCGCTTAACTTCCAGAACATTGAGCTGGCATCCAACGGTGTTAATGTCTAATTTCAAATAACCCATGAAGTTGAGCATCCGTCCACCATCGCCTCATGACAGACCTGGTTGACGTGCAGTGGTCACTGCTTCTCACTAGAACTCCAGGAGATACCTCTTGGATCCAGTCACTAGTGAGCATAAGATTATTATCAGTAGATGTTTTCGTGGAGATTGTAGTAATTTTATGGCTGAGGATTCGAACAATAGGACGAAACGACCGTCCAGTGCTTCTAGGTTTTCCATAGTGGTCTGGCTTTATTTGACTCATAAATTCAACAGTGTTAATGTCTAACTTCAAATAATTAACAAAATCGCTCCAACTTCCACTATTGTCTTCAGTGAGTTACTATCTCACAACAGACCCGGTTGAACTCCATACTAGCACGAAACGGTAGTCTAGTGCTTCCAGGCTTTCCGTGGTGGTCTAGATTTATTTGACTCATAAATTCAACTATTAAATTATTAACGTATTATCCGAAACGAATGAGTTCTTCTATAAAAAGAAATATCAAAAATGATAAAATATACAAATTCTTGCTGACTGAAAAATTTAAATAAACAGGTATTGTGGTATGAGCTGCTTATATCCACATAAGTAGTATATAATGATGGTCAGGCATAGAATGTATTTTGGCAGAAGATCGATGAGGAAAGAACAGGAACGAAGCGCGATTGGTATGAAAATGCATAAGCAATGAAATCAGAGAAGATGGACTGATATTTACAGAACGAACAGTCAAGATTCAAACAATTGATTGTTATTTTGCAAATTAACTGTTTACTTTATGGCTGTCAGATTTTAGTGAGATAGTTTGTAATTTGTGCCTAAATACATTCGGTAGTCTTCACCCGTGTTCTTGTTAACTACACTATTCTTTTACATAGAAATTGAGTGTTACCTCTTGGAGTTATAGCACACATTATTGATAGTATAAGTCATGAAAACTTTTCGAATGCGGTGAATATAACAGCAATACTAAAAACTAACTGACTACTTTTTAATTGAAGCATAAATTTCCTGGGGAACTATGTTGACACTAATTCACATCAAGAATAACTTTAAAGTTGTTAACACTTTGAAAATTACCCTCTATTCTGTTTTAGAATCAAAATTAAGTTTGACTTGATCTGGGTGCTACTGATAATAATTTTATTCTACCAGCTATCTTCTGAATAACTAATCAGAAATTTATCTTGTCAATTTATTCTTTTGAAGAGATTTCAATGAAGCCAAAGCTATATGGGCCCAGGACAGAGTGGGTTGGAGAATGCTGGTCGGCGGCCTATGCTCCATTGAGAATAATAGGCATAAGTAAGTAAAGCTATGTGGGGTTTATAATTCGATATCAATGAAACAAACAAGTCACGACATTCCCAACATTAAAAGATTATTCATTACTTGTGGAAATAAATAATGCTAAAGTCAACGAGGGATGTTTTATAGTGTTGGAATAGGTTACCAGATAGCCAGAAAAGCCCAAGACAAGATATTGTATCAGTCCATGATATCAATGACAATAAAATATCAGTCGGTGAAACCTACCTCTTTTAGGTTATTGTAACTGATTGTTAGAAAATTTGAGTGGCATTTCCCAAAATCGTTCGCGATAACTCAGATCAAATAAGTCTTTGCTCTCCTTAATGTCCCAAGTTTCTATCTCAAAGGTTTTCCTATTCTAGGAATCTGTATTTTCTTCTCGAATCATACTTATTATCCCTTGTTGTGTCGGTTGATATGTTAAGCTCGTATACCTTATTCTAGCTTCTGGACATGCCAATTTACCAATCCATCTTGAGTCATGTTTTGACCTTGCTAATTATTATTAACCCTGACTACTTTTTTTATATGAGCGTATGTATGTGTACACTTTTTATCTTATTCATCACATGTCGGTAACTTATTTTTGGCTGACTATAAATACTGATTAACGCTTGATTAAAGTGAGTTGGCCTACCCGCCATCTCTAATGCGTATCATATTTGTTTCGCTCGCTGATATCTGCTCATGTGCCTATATCTTTCTGGCCTGTATTAGTCGATAATAAACTGTAGCTGCCGCTTCTCTTTGCCTTCTGATTTTATGCACCGTTAAGATTTATATTATAACGGTTATCGGGGTGAACGATTAACGGAACACGGCACTACACCCCCTAACTTATTTTACTACTACTGACACCGTGATAACTTTGACTAAATAGGAATTTGTCTTAATAATTTCATCCTATTGTGTTAATGTAGCGTTACAAAAATTGAACCCATGTGCATTCTACTGAATGAAGGATAGAGAATCTTAAGAACCTTCTTTCTTTTTAAACAAATTTGTTCGTAGTAAATAAACGTTATCTCTACATATAGTTTGCACTTTGAATTATTATTAACTTGAAAACATACTGTCAATGGTGGATTAAAAAAATTTTGTCATAATGTTGGTTACAAACATCTTTAAACCTGACATAAATATGGATACACTGAAACTTCTACATGTAACATCAGAAAAGTACAAAAACAGAATCAAAGATAAAAGAGGGAATATGACCATAATGGAAAAAAAACGAAAAACGAAAAACGTAATCCAATTTGAAATAATTTAGATTATCCTATTGTGGAGGTGTTTGATTAAAATTTGATCACTCTCAGTTGACATAGTTACATCCTGCGTAAATTGCTATTTGATTAATACAAATTGATATAAAATAAATGGAATTTTATCAACAGTGTAGTCCAGGACGTGCCTTTCCTCCTATTTGGGACTTGTTAACTGGATATAACTGCATCCTAGATGTGATGTTCACTCTATTACTCGAGCTCAGGATCGTTTGCTTGAAATACCACCACATTATTCACCAAGTGACGTTAAAAGCGAACGGCTTCGGGTTCGAGTTTCGAAGTGAACATCAACAATACGGTATAAATATATCGTTAGAAATTCTCAACTAGCTAGTTGACAGCAATAATAAAATATGTGTAACTCTAACGAAATTAAATCTCCTACCAATAAAAGCCTTCAATGTTGATTAGAATGATTACACTGAAAAAACTAAAACCTAATAGTTTAAAAAACGACTTACATGCGTACGTTTTGTTTCTCGAAAGTGACATATTAGCTATTCGGAGATCCTTCTAGCTGAATAAGTATCGTATATATTTACATTAAGATGGTCAGGCCACGTGCTAGGGGCGGCCAAACCAAAACATGGCATCGGTGCTTGAAGTCATTAACTTCTAGTCTGAGCTATGTTGGTAGATGCAGACTGGTTGGGGTCCGAGTGACCATCGTAACCAATGGCTGGAGGCTCTAGGTGACATGACTCAGAATCGATCACAATGGCGCAGGTGTATACACTCTCTGTCTTCCATTAAACTATGAGACTAAAATTGATTCATATGTTTCTTTCTTCCTGTACTATATCCTTATATACAACCTTTCTTTGATATATCAACACCATTAAATTAACTACCTCCATGAATTCGGTGTTCATCTTGTTGTGCTAATGAGGTTGTGGTCCTACATTTTTAGCCGACTGACTGACTGACATTAGGATCCTTCTTGAAAACTTTAACTATCTATGCATATATGAATAGAGCGAAGATGACGCAGTAATGTAGTATAGTCATTAACTTACAAATGAAACAATTAAACAATAAAGTAAGATTTCCTAACAATAGTATATTACATATAAAGTAACCCATTTTGTTCATTTGTACTTACTTAGTTCATCAATCAATTCAGCTTCAAATCTGATTGGTGTTGACTCTAATATTGTTTGTACTGATTGTCCATTTTCATCTTTCACAGTGAATTTAACATCAAGTTTAGGCCATGGTGAATTGTCAAATAGATCTTGTCTATTAACTTTAATATTTCTGTTATCATTTTAAAACAAAATTTAAAACAAATAAACAATCTAGTCAATCAAATGTAAATTAATCATTACAGGTTACTAAATTTGTTAGTATAAAATGTAATAGATTTTTCATATTTGAAAGCGTGAGTCAATCGAAGCTAGACCACCAGGGAAAACCTAGAAGCACTGGACCTCGCGAGGCGAGGTCATGGATGCACACTGCTGAGGAGTCCCACAATAGAATGAAACGGCCGTCCAGCTAAAATCAGTTAGTGATTTATGGTCTAGCTTCAATTGACTCACGCTTTCAACTATTTAATATACTTAATCTCCACAAAAACCCCTTCTGATAATAGTAGATTTTTATCAGTATAGGGTTTTGTGTAGATAATAGAGTTTTCGTAGTTTAAATCACTAACTGATTTTAGCTAGACCACCATTGTAAAACAGGAAACACCGAACAAATGTCTTATCTTATGATGAAACACTTCCTTAGTAGATACTTACAACCCAGCCAAATGAAATCGAACCTATGAACTTCATTCTCGTGCACTCAATAGTCTAGAGATTATGACTTCATGCACAAGACAGTGCTTCTTGAGTTCGATTACTTTCTGTGTGGTCGTGTGTGTTCACTTCTGAAGAGACTCACACTCAAAAGAACTACTTATGTAGTGCTTCTGTGTTCGCAGTGGCGGCCTAGATGATGTCAATTCATTATTGAAACTCTGATAATAGAGTTTTTCAAAAATCTCCAGCAGTCAAAGCAAATAAATTGCTGCTATAGTCTAAATGTCAGAGAATGAATTATTAATTAATTATAAAATGAGTCTGAGATTTAGTTTACAAGATCCATCAATTACAATGCTAATGTTACATGCTTTCTAATATGAATACTCAGGCAGTTGATGGACAAAAATGACTAACTTCAATTTCAGAAAAAAACACCATTGAATAAATAAATAAGTGAACTAATGTTTTGTTAGACAGCATATAGCTAAAGTAATGAAATACTGAAGTCAGTCCGAATTGAATAATACTTTCAAAGTTTATAAATGTCATAACATGTCTATTCAGTTGTAATAGGATACACTCGTTTGAATTTGTCAGTTTGAACACATCCTATGAACAATTAGTTACGAAGGGTTTCATGTAGATTGATTTGAATTGTAAATATCAACTGAAGGTACCGTTGAAGATCGAAGAACAATAAAAAGCTGTTTGGTCCTAGTATAGGATTAACCAGAATTAAACACCCTTGACTTATCTAAAAGTCGAACCTAGAACCTTTAGGTCTCCCAGTGAATGCTTATTAAACTTTAATTACTTAACAACATCTTGTTGTCAAATCAAAGTGATACTGAAAAAATAAACACATGCATTAGATCTTTACCTTCTTACCGTTTTATCCATTCATACCAACCACCTTCAACTCAAATGACAAAACAACCTGATTGAACATAAATATTTTTAATGCTTTTTACTAAACGAACGACTCATTGTCATGAACTGACGAAAATTACGGATTTGTTTTCTGTTCATTTATATTATGCGCATATTATGTTTACTAATAATGTAGGTAAACTATATTCACGATGGAACCTTTAGTACCTAAAAATGTTTTTATGTCAAGGAATACTTTTTGAATCTAATCAGAGAATTTATCATAGTTGAAAGCGTGAGTCAATTGAAGCTAGACCACCATGGAAAACCTGGAAACACTGGACGGCCGTTTCGTCCTATTATGGGACTCCTCAGCAGTGCGCATCCACGAACCCGCTCTCGCGAGATTCGAACCCAGGACATACCAGTCTCGAGCCGAAGCCCTTAACCGATAGACCACTGAGCTGGCATCCAACGGTGTTAATGTCTAACTTCAACTGATCCACGAAGTTGAGCAACCATTCACCAATTGTCTTCAGTGAGTTCCTATCTCACAACAGACGTGGTTTTGAACTCCACTGGTCACTGCTTCTCACTAGAGCTCCTAGATATACTTCTCGAAGTCACTAGTGAGCATATGTTTATAATTAATTATCAGAAGGGGTTTTGTGGAGATTTAGTATTTATCATATTTGAAAGCGTGAGTCAATTAGAGAATTGCTATTATGAAATGATCTAGAGAAAAATGTTCTATAGGCTCTACATGTAAATTGTTTGGATCTAATATCAATTTAATAGTCCAAATCTAATGTATTTATTAGTTCTGGACTTCATCTCTTACTGAGCAGTCATTGTTTGTTACAGAGAAGTTCCGTTTCAGTGATATGGTACTCTTTGTTTTTAAATATTTATCTAATTGAAGTCAATCTGTAATACGATTTATCTAGACATTTTGAATGAGTTAGATTTAAACATCTTATATTGTTACTGGACATGTGTTCATTTGAAAAGAAGTAAACTAATTAAAATGTCAGAAATGGGTTTTGTGAAGATTTTAGTAATTTTATATAGATGAAATCATGAGTCAATTGAAGCTAGACCAACATGGAAAACCTGAAAGCACTAGATGGCCGTCTCGTCCTTTTGTGGGACTCCTCAGCAGTACGCATAAACCATCCCACCGTTGGATTCCGAACGGCTCAGTGGTCTACAGATTAAGTGCTCGCGTGCGAGACTGATAGGTCCTGGGGTCTAATCTCGCGAGGTTGGATTGTGGATGCACACTGCTGAGGAGTCCCACAAAACGACGAGACGGCTGTCTAGTGCTTCCAGGTTTTCTATGTTGGTCTAGCTTCAATTGACTTATGATTTCATCCATATATAATTAAAATGTCGCTTATTAGATTTATAATTTCTCCAAGTAACCAAATCATTCACCGGGATAAATAGTTCACTAATTATTCAAAAACACTCACTAATTTTCACAAGTGCTAAGTGAGTAAGGGATAACTAGTTTAATAAGTTCAGCTCAATACATTTTACTAATTTCACTTGATTCAGTATCTTATATTCATTAATATAACTAATCAAATGAGAACTATAAGTTCCCGAAATTACTTTACAGATTTATAAAAGATACTAACATAAATCATTTATCCAACAAAATAGAACACAATGAATAATATTCATAATAATTCGAGTATTCCACTATAATTTGATCACGGAATGATTTGACTTATGACAAAACTGTACGTAGTTCGAAACAAAACAGAACGAAATAAATATATTTATCATTATAAGCAAAGATGGATAGTGGCTAACAGTGGAATCCAAGACACAAGTTTCGTCCTATTTCGGACTCGTCAGTTGGATGTACCTGCATCTCAGAGTTGATGTTCACCCTGGGTGTCGAACCCAGTACCTTTTGATTCAAACGCCATCGCGTTATCCACTCAGCTACTGAGTCCTGATAGCCACTTGCTTATGCCATGGGTTGTAGTTTAAATTCATTTAGCATTGTTTGTTTGAATCTTCCCATTGATGTTTAGAACCGAAGTTCTAAATAATTCGAATATTTCATTATAATTTGATTACTGAATGATTCAACTTATGACAAAACTATACATAGTTTGAAACAAAATAGAACAAAATAAATATATTTATCATTATAAGCAAAGATGGATAGTGGCTAACAGTGGAATCCTACAGTCCTAAACATCAATAGGAAAATTCAAACAAACAATATCAAATGAATTTCTATTTATCATTAGCTAGATCTGAAAGTATACATCTATATATGGGGTCCTAATAAATATTAGTCTTTTGAATATAAGGTATACTGAAATATTTTCGAAAAAATACATATATATATACAATAAACGATCATTTCGTATAGCTTCTATGTATAGAGTTAAAGTCTAATCATTATTTCATCTATCAAGGTAATCATGAGTGAACTGTGAATTTTTGAATAAAGCCAAAACAAATATTGATGCAGAATAATATGAATTCATTATATTTCGTGGTTCTTATCAGTTTACATTTACATTACATTTACGCCTGTTACTCCCAAAGGAGCATAGGCCGCCAAACAGCATTCTCCAACCCACTCTGTCCTGGGAAATCTGGTTGTTAGAAGGTGCATCGACCTCATGACTTCCGAAGGAACTTGGCTTTCATCATGAGACGTCATAATTATTTCTTCTACTCTCAGGGCAGAGTTTAAATGGTTTGAATAATTTTTTTGGTTAGCGTTTTTTAGCGAGTTGGTTTTCTACGGGATGGGGTCGCTAACCCAATGCCCAACCCTCCTCCTTTACTCGGGCTTGGGACCGGCAGTAACCCCCAGAGGAGCTACAGGCGGAGTTTCTCATCAGCTGCTTAGAACCAAATATGTATTAGAATTCTAGCACTGAGATAATAAATAGTGTGGAACAATTGACATTAGTGAATGTAAAGGATTGGAATGGAAAAAAGTTATCAATGATGAGAGGTCACTAGGTGTTGGAATCAAGGAAACATAAAGGGTGGGTGGTGTAATAGTTGAGTGAAGTTCAGAAACAGATAAGAGAAATTGTGTGATAATTTTAGAGGTAATGAAGGATGGAATTAAAAACAAATAGGATGGGTTACGTAATAATTGAATAGAATTTAGAGAGTTCATATAATTTAAGAGAATCAAGTGAGCGGAAATGTGTGAATGAAAGGGTGGTTTAAGAATTGGGTAATGGAAGATGAATATAATACAAACTAAATATTAACCAAAATAAAACTAATAATCAAAAAACCAAAACCAAAAATAGTGGATTACCAGGGTAGTAATAAGTTTAATACTGGTTGTAAGCAACTGATGAGAAACCACGAAATATAATGAATTCATATGATTTTGCATCAATATTTGTTCTGGCTTCATTTAAATTTTCATAGTTGCAAGCGTGAGTCAATTGAAGCTAAACCACCATGGAAAACCTGGAAGCACTGGACGGCCGTTTAGTCCTATTGTGGGATCCTTAGCAGTACGCACTCACGACCTCGCCTCGCGAGATTCGAACTCAGGACCTACTAGTCTCGCGCCAGAGCACTTAACCAATAGACCACTGAGCCGTCTTCCGATGGTGTTTATATCTAACTCCAACCAATCCATGAAGTTGAGCGACCGTTCACCAATTGTCTTCAATAAGTTCCTATCTCACAATAGACGTGGTTTGAACTTTTTTTAAAATTCATAAAGGGAACTAATTGCATGAAATTTGTGAATTTTTGTTTGTTTTACAAATGTTTTCACTTAAACAAATCGATTAAATTTTACTGTTTTTCATTTTTTTAGACAAAAAAACACACTTGGGAAAATAATCATTCGGATATAATAAACTTTTGAAAAAAACATTTTTTTTGGGGGGGGGTCTTTTTGAAAAGTTTGACACAATGGTCATAAAATGATTATGTCAGCTCTAAATATTAAAAAACAAATAGTGTATTGATAATATTTCATAACATCAATATTCATTTAGATGAAATGGTTCATTTAAAAAAATGTTGAAATTTTTCAATAAAATTTCCCCATAGAAACAAAAAATGATCCCGTCCAAGAAGAAAGTTAAGATTATGAGTGATGAGATTTAATTGCTAGTTTAGTTGAATGTTTTTAATAACGGATATTCTAAAGTATTTGGTTACACGTAGTGCGGCCTATTATCAGCATGTTAAACAGGATGAAACATACATCTTGAATTCTACTGCCAGCTGTAGTTCATCAATTCTGAAAATGCTGTGATTAAATATCGATAAAAAAACAATCTTCAAGTAATGTAATTTAGGCAATAAAAACAGATGAAGATCCAGTAATGAATGTCTGATAATTCAAATCCTCATTAACGATTATATAAACATTATACCTAACAGAGTTGATGTTCACTCTGGGATTCGAACCCAGTACCTTTCGCTTCAAAAAAACCATTTATAATAGTATTATAAACAAAAATGGATAATGCCTGTGAATTAAGGCTATATCCAGGCAGCACGTACAGTATGCACATATGCCAATAAGAGACTGATCGATCACAGTCCTAAACATCAATGGGAAGATTCAAACAAACACTATCAAGTGAATTTAAACCACACCCCATTGCAAAAGCAAGTGGTTATCAAGACTCAGTAACTGAGTGGATAACGCGATGATGTTTGAAGCGAAAAGTATTGGTTTCGAGTCCCAGAGTGAACATCAAATCTGAAGTGCAGGTACATCCAACTGATGAGTCCGAAATAGGACGAAACTTGTGTCTTGGATTCCACTGTTAGCCACTATCCATCTTTGGTTATAAATAAAGATAAAGTTTTTATTGTGACTTAAATTTTGCTGCAATTCACGTTTATACTTTATTGTAATCACTGGGTAATTGATTCGAAACTCATTGTCATTTGATTATTCATATAACAATTTTTATTTCACTTTCCATATATTTACATAGTGACTTCTTTACAAAAGAAACAATATTGTTATCTTTGTATTGATACATAGTATATTTTCACTTAGAGTAACATTTCTGGAGTTTCATTGTTTTTAATTTCTAGTAAGTAACGTAACTGTATAAAAGGTAATTTAATTCACAACAAAATTTAAATATCATAGAATGAAAGTCACATGTGAATTTATCCACCCTTTATCATTATTTAAATAAAACTTCAGTACCTAACATTTGCAAGTATCTTTCTGTTCATTTAGTGGGTTAATACTGAATGTAAGCGCATAGTTTCCACAAGGAATTCCATTTGAATCACATATCTTATATGAATATCTTATTGTAGAACATCTCAAAATGTAGAATAAAAAAAGTTGAAAGTTGGAGCTGAAAATGAAATCCTCAGTCAAAATAACATTCTCAGATGTATTACACATCCATGAAAAAAATGCCTCAAAGAGTTTGATACCGCTGTAGTGAACAAGAACACGAGTGGGGGACAAACTTATATATTTAGGCACAAAATTACAGAATATCTCAGTAAAACCTGACAATCATACAGTAAACAGTTAATTTGTAATCAGTTGTCTCAGTCTTGACTGTTCCTTCTGAAAATATCCGTCTATCATCTCCGATTATTATTGTCCATGCATTTTCGTATCGATTGAGTCCCGTCCCCGTCCTCTCCTTATCGATCTACTGAAATACATTCAACGCTAGACTATCGTTATGTACTACTTGTGTGGATATAAGTAGCCCACTCCACACCGCACACATATTGACATCGAATAAAGGATGCGGTAAAAATTCACGAACATGTATTTTGTCTCAAAAACACTCGTATCTATGTTTGACCAATTCATTTATCTATCTATTTCTCTCTCTATATCTATATCTGATATCAATTTTTGATTCTACATCCGTTCTAACTTTCTAATCAATATTAGTTAGTTTTCTTCATTAAAATTCAAGTCTATATCGATGCTCTGAAGTACTCTTGACAAGCTAGAAATCTTGTACAAATGTCTTGAAGATAAAACACAACAAAAGTATGTTTTTTGCTTGCGTATACACTAAGCTGAATTCTACTTGTAAATGAAAGTCATTCGTGAAATAATTGTTTTCAAGATTACACATATATATTTCTAAAAAAAGAAACCAAATTTATCGAAGTTAGTACCGTACGATTAGGTAAAAATAAGCAGTGAGCGTAGGATTTCTAGTTTGCTTTACCTACAGTATATCAGATTATTATCGTCATTTAGAAAGAAATTTATACTATTATGATATCCACCCGAATAGGACGAAATGCGCGTCCTACATTCCACTGCTACTCACCATCTATCTTTGCTTATGAAGCTTGTAACTTAAGATAATATCGAGACAAGATGGATACATGCCAACGAGAGACTGATAAATTGCGGTCCTTAACAATAATAGAAAGAAATAAGCAAATAATACCAAGTGAATGCATCCATTATATTAACGTGAACTCACTGGGAGGATTGAATTTTAAACTACATTAGAACCTTTTACTTGATAAACGATTATATGAGCCATAATAATTGAGAAAATTTGTCATATCACTGTACAAATATCATAAGAAATTTTTTCGAAAATACACACTAATACAATCTTGTGCTACTATTATCTTGGTACTTAAAAGGACCCTTCTCAAAAACTGAGACATTCACAGTTAATTAACAACAAAATAGGAAAACACTTTTCATCATATTATGAAATAGTTCTCAGTTAGTTTTTTTTTTACCTAGTTTTCATTTACTCACTATTATACTTTAGATTGAAAGTAATGTAAAACAGTTAGTCGGGTATTCAAACAAAATGTGATTGATACAATCACTTACTGATAGTATACTTCTGTTGTACTATCTTATTTAATGTAAATTTTTTTGTATGGTAGTCAACAAGAATAGACAGGGAAATAATGGATCAATCAGCTAAGGTATAGATTATGTAATATTCATAAAGTTAATGAGAAATGATGATTTACAAAAATGTAAAATTTAAATAAGAGATAGATTTCACAAATTGGCTATAAACATGTCAAAAGTAGTTGTAGGTAAATATTCATTCATACTGACTGCAGTTGTGCGTTTAACAAAGTTACCTAACCAGGCCATCATGACGTACATATCCACATTACCGAAAATACTATATGAGATGCCAGCGAATATTCATAGCTAAGAATCAGGATTATAGAGAACCCGTGTGCTTTAAATGAAATAGTTTAGTCATAAATCTTCGTTATCCTTTCAAACAACATTATCAGACAATACTTCAAAAGTATGTGAGCAATTCAAACTTTCACACAGTTAACTGACAACTCATTCTATCATCTTAAAATTCCGTTAATTGTTGTCCGGCACTATGTAGCCATTGTGTGTATATTTGTCATGATTGTTTTCTCCATTGAACTAATTTCTGATCTCGTAACTATGTATCATTTCTCTTATTGCCTGATAGACTGAATGTCTTGACATATCTACTGATTGATACATAACTTGGATGATTATGATGTTATCAGAAGGGGGTTTTGTGGAGATTTTTAGCAATTTTATAGTTGAAATCATGAATCAATTGAAGCTAGATCACCATGAGAAACCTGGAAGCACTGAACGGCCGTTTTATCCTAGTACGGGACTCATCAGAAGTGCACCCACTATCCCACCTCACGAGATTCCAACCCAGGACCTCTCAGTCTCAAGCTAGAACGCTTAACCTCTAAACCATTTAGCCGGATCCAACGGTGTTAATGTCTAACTTCAACCAATCTAGAAGAATAACGGAAACTTCATGACTAAATAATTCGTCTCATAAAAGAGAACATCTGTAAAAAAACATAATTTTCAAGTTCTTCTAATCAATATAAAGAATATTTTATTCATTAAATGCATATAATAATTAATTATTCAACTGTATTTTATTAGATGACATTACTTTTATTCGATAAAGGATACATTTTTAACATTAAAAAAACAAACAAGCGTAAGACTATTATTTAACTGTCTACAATTCAATGAAGAACAAAAGAGACAGACATGGTAATTATTCCAAGTACTTTTTGTTTCCAAGAAAAAGGAAATCCACTTCATCATTTAATAAAACATTTTGTTTTGTTTGGTTGTATACACTTTAAATTAGGAAAAAAACTTACTTAAGTCATTCTATATTACATAACTATATGCTTGTCTAAATGTGTTTTATATAGAATATTCTTTAATAGTTTTATTCATTCGATTACCTTTCAGTAGTATTATTAAAGTTACATTAGATGTTACTCAATAAAGGTGGGGTAGTATACGTAGAACTGATCACGATGATGATAGTGATGATAATTATTGTCAAAATGCTTTAATGTATGTTTTTTTCTGTTTGGTTATTAGTCAATATTTAGGAGGGTTTCTTTTATATTTTAAATGTTTAGCTTCTTTATTATTATTTGTTATTCTCAGTCAGTCAGTCAGTCACAACGTAGAACTTCGTACGTACGTACGTACATCGGTTCCAGTTGCCATACCACATTAGCACAGATGCAGTTGTCGATTCAAATCCCATAGTGGTAAAAGTAGTAAGAGTATAAGCATTAATGTGAAAGATTGGGGTTTGAAGATGTTATTGAAGGAGTATAATCCAGTGAAATAAATTTGTAAAGAGCAAAAAAGATAGAGACATGAAGAATTCAGAAGATTAGAATTTGGTAGAACACAAAGAGTGGATGTACCTTCGCCATTGCAAACAATTTTGAGCCATATCACTCAAGGTCTCTAACCATCGATTGCTATCAACTCGCCGATCCCAACCAGGTAGTCTACACCTACCAACATGGCTCAGTTCAATTGTCAGTGACTTCATGGATTTGAGCCACGTTTTGATCTGGCCGCCCCTAGCTTTCTTCCAATCTACTCCTACACCATAAAACATTGCACGTGGGGGCAGTCGATTATTCTGGATAGAAAGATATTGGACGTAGCATATATTTATTTCTATCATATGTATTTATCATTATCATTATTATTGTTTATATTGACGTTATACCTAACGATAGGAATGATAGTGACGATGAAAAGAATATTTACAAATAAGAATATAACGAAAGCAGAAAGAAACAAATAGGATAACAGAAAAGAGATTGAATGAAAGATCCATAACAGAAGTATTACACATAGAAAGTTGGTGTATCAAAAGTAAAATTTGGGCATTTCAATCGAAAAATATATAAGAGTATGAACTGTATCATTTAAGGTATATCATTAAATTGCTTCATATCTTTCTTTCTTCCTTTACTATATCCTTATATACAACCTTTCTTTTATATATTAACATCATCAAATTTACTACTTTTATGAATTCGGTGCTCATCTTGTTGTGCTAATGAGGTTGCGGCAACTTGGACCGATGCATATATGTGCCTGGTCCTACGTTGTAGCTGACTGACTGAATAATGTATATCAAGTGTACATATACTTATGGTTAAGAAAATGTAAGTGAATTCACAATTCCGTCATCGTAAACAACAAAACAGGAATTAAAATTAGCGATGAAAATAAAAACACACCAATACTGTTTAACTGGGTCAAAGAAATAATTGACATTCAAAAAGTGTCCATTATTTTATTCTGTACTAGTACTCAATAACGAAGTAAATTAAAATGAATTTAACTGTGAAAATACTACAGACTCCATAAATCCACATGTTGATAAAAATCATGTACTCACTAGTAACTAGCTTCAAGATGGATTTCCTGGAGTTCTAATGAGAAACTATAACCACTATAGTTCAGTCCATGTCGGCTGTGAGACAGTTATCTACCGAAAACGATGGATCAAGTGAAGTTAGATATTAACACTGTTGGATGAAGGTTCAACGGTCTGGAGGTTAAGTGTTAGTGCGCAAGACTGGAGGTCCTAAGTTTGAGTCCTGTGTGCGAAATCATGGATGCATACTACTGAGGAGTTTCATATTGGGACGAAATGGCCGCCCAGTGCTTCGATAGTGGTCTAGCTTAGATCGACTCGTGAATTCGACTGTGAAAATACTACAATTTCCACAAGTTCCAATAATGATAAACTCAGATGATTAAAACAAATAGTTGAATATGCATTTGTCTTTCTATTATAGGTAATAGTAACAACAAAAGGAATGAGTTTAAAATAACAGCTTCAAAATAATAGCCTGTTAATAGTCTGTCAGAAAACAAATGGATTATTTGGAAAAAAAGGAAAAGAGTGTAAACGGAGTTTACATATTGAATGAATCTATCAGCAGTTTTAACATCTTATTTTGCCGGAAAACCAAATGAATAATAATGCATAAATGAGCCAATATGAATGTAAATTATCTGTATTCTAGAATCCTTATGAGGACCGAAGTAGATTTTTAAAGTCCCTACGTTGTTCCCTGCTAAGGTTACGTATTTAGGGTTCGGATCAGAGGTTTCAGATTGGAGTTTTCATAATGAACTGATAATAGCTATAAGGACAATAGCTCTATAGCTATATAAGTTAATTTAGTGCGAAAACAAAAGAAACAGTATTTGCTTATTTCATTCATAAAATATTGTGGCATCACGGTTAAGGTTATGTTTACACATCAACAGAATAGTACGTAATCCGGGATTACAACTTTCCAATTAATTCTGTTTCTACAAATTCACTAGTTAATATTACTCTACAATAAAAATTATTATAAAATCAAACAAACATCGATAAACAGTATCAAATTTGAATGAGTGGAAAGTCAGAGTTATGATTTACATTATAAACTGGGCTTAGATAACTGTTCCAGTAAGTTGACACCTAATCGTTTACATTTGTCACTTTAGTCATCTCATGGTATAATCTAATCATCATCTGATTTGATCTCTGGAGACCTGACTCATACCCAAATTCCTCAGTAAAACTCCTTGAACCACCTATAGAATGATCCAATTATGGAACATTCATTATTTTGAAATTAACTAATGATACATGAATTCCTTCAATGGTATGAAGATAAGTTTTTGTCAGGCATAGTAATATTTTATTAACAATTATTAAAACGAATATAAGATATGGAAAGATCATTTGTTGATTTATCAACACTTAATAGATTTTTGAAAATTAGGAAAAGACGTTGGAAGTGGATAGGACATACATTGAAGAAATCACCAAACTGCATCACGAGTCAGGCCCTAACTTGGAATCCGGAAGGGAAGCAGAAAAGTAGGAGGTCAAAGAACAAATTACGCCGGGAGATTGAAGCAGATATGAAAAGGATGAATAACAACTGGAAAGAACTGGAAAGGATTGCCCAGGATAGGGTGGAATGGAGAATACTAATGAGTGGCCTATACTCCTCAACGAGGTGTAACGGGCGTAAGCAAGTAATAGATTTTCGAGACTAATTGGAAGAATAAAAGAGCTGATCAACTAGACATTCATCTAACTATCATTTCCACAAAAACGGAAGTTATTTTCACATTAACGTTAATACTTTAAATAAGATTATTGTTAACATCATATAATAACAAAATAATTGAGGAATAAACTATTAAGATTAAGTTGTATACCGGGTGAGACTATAGTCTATGAACCACCTTTGAGTCATTCTAGAGTGACCTTTAGAATGTCCACCTACGAGTTAGGACTAAGGTTATAAATCAGTGTGACGAATTAAAATTATAATTCACAGTTGACGGTCAGGGTTTGGAATTAGATTTAGGGTTTTCATCATGAACTGACATTAGTTAAAATTCCAAAATGTTATTTAGTCAAATGAACAAGTGAATTTCGCGCCAAAATTGAAGATCTATTATCTTATATCTGATTGGTTCGTCCATTAATTATAATCTCGCCTAATCATTGTTTATCAAAATCTTCCTTACTCACTATGTTGAAAACAATCACTTAACATCAAATATACAATAAAATGAATCGATTCAACACATATGGAACAATTCAACATGTTCATCTTCTAATAATATCCAAAGCAATGATGTCAGATGTATAATCAATATATAACCAACTCAAAAAACTAAATACCACATAAAGTGATACCGCCTGTTAAATTATTGAAAATCAAATATTACAACAGGTATTCACTTTTGTATTGGGTTCGAGTCCTGGAATAAACAATAACTCTGGGATCTAGGTGCATCCGGCTGATGAGACTCAAGTAGGATAAAACGCATAACCTGTATTCCACTGCTAGTCACCATCTATCTCTGCTTATTATAATAGATAGTTTGTAATTTATTCTAGTTCTATACAGGTACAATCTAATTCAAGTGTTATGAAGTAACAATGATCATATCTGAAAACAAATACACCACTATTTTGAAATAGTGGAGTGTAATCAGTAATACATAGGTTTTGTTCCTGACCAGCTGATTTAGTAAGTTACACTTTCTTAAGAACTACATCAAGAAATTCATTTCAAAGCTAGAGATAACTATGAACTGTATTTTTATATGCATAAATATATATATATATATAGACTATTTTTATACAAAAGCTGTTTTCCTTTTCAAGTTTTTTATTGCAAATAGTGAAATCAGTCGTTGATAATGTCAAATTACTGAATATCAATTCGTTTGATTATTCTATCTGATTGTACACAAATATATATGTATGTGTATTACTGTTTGTGTTAACGGGTATCCATTGATGACCATACATCTCTAAGATGTACTAAATGTAACTAACTATACCACGTCTACAACTACTGATTATATATTCCGGAAAATAAAGAAAAAAAAAGACAATTTATGCGCACTTTCAGTTGGTCATCATAAAAAAAAAGATACGAAAGAGGAAATGGGAAAAAAATAGACAGTCAACTAACCAGACGGACAAACAAACAGACAGATAGATAGATAGATAGATAGACAGACAAAGGAACGGGTATTTCCTTTCATCTAAAGTCTTTTCATTTGACATGAAATTATTTCAATTATGTTTCAACCGAATGAATAAAAAAGAAAAATGAAGTACAAAAGTATATTTTAGTTGAATAATAAATGATACACCATTGTTATCCAAAATAGTTTCTATCTTAAATGTATATATTTATACAACAGTCTGTTGTTGTTGTTGTTGTTGTTGAGTGCGTATATAATCTTCCAATGAATGTATTCACTGGATTTCATAACTTCCGGTTTCTTTTTTATGAGTTTGTTAAGGTATTAAGACGACTTGATTTATGTAAAGGATGAATTTAGTCAATGTAGAGTTTATAGATGTTCATAATATCTTGAAAAAAAAATATAGTTCAAGGAAATTTTTAAGCAAAGATAGAATGGTAACCAGCAAGAGATTGACCAATTGAAGACTTAAACAACAATGGGAAGATACAATCAAATAGTACCTTAGTGTATTTCAAGAAACGTTTTGAAGAAAAAAGACAAGATCAAAAGAGAAAACTTAGAGTGATGAATTTCATAATAACTTTATTTTTAACTGCTGAAGAACACTGAGAAAAGATTATGAGCTTCATATTTCGGCGAGACTAAAGTGTACTGCCGACCTTAGAACGACTCTTAAATGACCTTGAGAAATATTAACCAATCAGAAGACAGCTAGTGTACAGTAAAAATTTATTATACAAAACTCAAAAATTAAAGTGGATACTGTTCTTTTACATGAGTCGAAAACTTATCAAGGTTAGATATTGGTTCAGAAGTTCTAAAATCATATTGCATCCGGTACATGAATTCATCCATATGGCTCCATAGTAGTCTGCATCTGGAGCCGTGATAAGGTCTCAAAAACTCTTTCAGCCTTGACCACATAGCTTCTATGTTGTTTGTGTGCACCCCAGTTGTAGGGTCAACGAAATGGCGCTTGTATACAACAACTTCATGCACATATCCAAGTCTACTTAGACACCTATACGCCCTCCAATCATCTGTATATACCGTAGTACCCGGCAGCACATATTGCTGTATAATCGGTGCCTGCCGGTTCCTGACTCGTTGGAAATGTCCTTTTTGTATTGATCTATCATAGATTCCAAGGACCTGTGACGTATATTTATGGAAGAGAGACTTATCTAATCTTCTTTAATACAACGGCCACGGTTGTATTTGCGTTTCCTTACAACTGTTTCGTCTATTTCAACAATCTTCCCTACTCCTCCATACAATTGCTGTACGCTTGTCAACTTTGTTGCACAAATATCTCGGCAATACTCATACCACTGAACTGCCGAAACTTCACTAACATCGGCAAAGGTGGCAGCTAGTGTAACCGGTGCTTTTATTATCCAATTTGCAACAAGGATCATAATTTGCCTTAACCTTAATTTTGATCGAGCAAAGAAAGTTCCTGTTCTAGCTGACTTTCTCTTCCAACACGAAGAACATCGTAAGATAATATCATCACTACAGTTTCCACACCGTACAGTGGTCATTTGACTACCACATTCACAAGTACAAGAACTTCTTAATAACCCCTTCTCTTGTAGACGCTGAATTATCACGTCTTCGTTAAAATCCGATGTAAACCGATCGTACGTAAACATCATGAACCGAAATTAGCGCCGTGACCTTGAAAACCCACGAAAGCTTCTGATTGGCTCGGCAGTATACTTTAGTCTCGCCCATATTTCTAGTTTGTCAAAGCAATGGACAGCTGCTTTGTATTAGTACAGTACTTCCCGGCAGTGAGTATCCGTTATTGTGTCAGAAATTAAACACAGGATATTCTGTCTCCATAGTGTGCTCAACTTTAAGACTATTAAGTTAATATCCTATGGTTTGTATCTCTAACTTCAATGAATTTATGATACTAATCAACTGTCGGTTGTTCAAAAGTTAGGCACTTACCACAAGGTTCAAAGATCCTGGTGTTGTGATCATGTGTTATAGGGGAGAACAAATACTAAGACAAAGCGACTGCCCAGTGTACCTTGATTCTCAATGACTGTCTAGCTATAGTCAGTTAGTGTAATAAACTAACTCTTTTGTTCATAAATTTGTAGTGTATATGATAGAAATGTATTCCTACCTTTCAAAAACTTGTCCAGGTATCCTATGCGGTACATCATTATTCGTTTTACAAGTAAATTGAAACAAGAGATCAATTTCATGATTACGATATTCTTGATTTGTAATTATAGCCAAGTAACCAGTATACAAATCACCAGTCTACAAAAGAGGAAAAATATGATTACATTATTATAAATAACAATACAATAAGCGATCATGTACACTGCTGAATAAAAAGTTGATAACTATTTCTACATATATATTATTAAAATTTGTATAGTGAACTTTGTTGAAATGACTGAATTTTTATGCTTTACATCAAGTTTGAGTCGTAGACGTGCATTCTTGATTAGTCCCATAATAAGGCGAAACGGCTGTATAGTGTTTTCTGGTTTTCACTGATTGCCTAACAAAGATCAGTCTGTAATACACAGTAAGGGGATTCAGCAATCTCCACAAATACCCAGTTCACTAATAGCAATTGAGTGTTCAGTACTGATTTCGAGAGTAATCCAATGAGTCCTGATGAGAAGCGCTGGCCAGTGTAGTTGGGCCATGTCAGATGTGACGCATTTATCCATCAGTCACATAGGAAAATGGTCAAGCAAATGCCAACGCTTTATCCACTTGGTTGTCGATTAAAAATTGCCACTCACTTGTTTAATCGAAGTATAAAGTTTTAACTAAATTTGTAATGCTTCTCGATTATCCTGTTATTAATATTTTGACTAAAACGTAGTCGATCTAACGAGTCCCAAATGAGACGAAACGCGTGTTCTGGATCCCAGTGCCAGCCAGATCTCCCCTATTCCACGTTGGATTTCACAATGGCTATATCAAACCAACCGACACAGAATGCACATATGCCAATCAAATTTTTGTAGAATATATCAACAACGAGATAAATTAGACCATCTTCATTGGTTTTCAGAGGATGTTAACACATCTAATCATTAGATAATAGTAGCCATGATTTCAATTTTGTTATGGTTTCTTCAAGACTGTAGACATTTCTAGCAGTTGAGTGCCGATAAGAACAAGAACTTATGTGTATAATTTCCACTCATTGAAAACCATGTAACGTTAAGCAGAAATTCCATCACATTATAGATCTAATTAATACAACTGTGTCATTATAGAAAATGTATCACCAATGAATAATGATATTCAGTACATTTAATCACGTGATAATACGAATTCAATAATAAGCCTTTGTGAGAACTATATACAAATGATGAATCAGGTATTCAAAGTTATTGTTGCATAACAAATTTAAGTAGAGTATTGTTTGTAACCAGAGAATTTATCAACTGAAGTACATAGACCATTCAATGTAAGCAGTTATTATTCCAATAAATTACTGAGATAATAAGAATAATCAGTGATCTGAGGTTATCATATTTTGTTTAAAAGGAAAAATAAATTTTTTATATTTTAACATGGAACAATGAGATACATGTGTATTTTGTAATTACTGAAGCTATCTTTGAATTAGGTAGTTTACATGGAAAGACCATTTAAAGTAATCAAAATAATATCTAAAGGGGGTTTTGTGGAGATTTCAGTAATTTTATGTAGTTGAAATCACGAGTCAATTAAAGCTAGACCACAATCGTGGAAGCGCACTGCTGAGGGGTCCCACAATAGGACGAAACGGCCATACAGTGCTTCCAGGTTTTACTTGGCAATCAAGCTTTAATTGACTCATGATTTCAATTATATAAAATAATATCTATAACATGAATGTTATTTACTCCGACAACTTAATCTGAAGTTATCTTGCATCAACAATAAACCTTATTTGACGAATCTTCGAAAAATGTCTATAATTAAGTTCGGATTCAGTTATATCCATTGTTAGTCGTAAGATATGAGAGTTATAGGTATCATCCAGTATCAAGCGTTAAGAATTTACCGTCGGGAAGTTTCAAACTTATAATAAACTGGTCTCTAGGGTTCACACTGCTTCTAAATGGTTCTCGATGCGATCTATTTTTACTCGAATTACGACTAGGGTATCAGTGATATTATACACAGTAGAATATAGATATCAAGCAAAATAAAATTCGCATCTTAAGAGGACGATTTTGGTGAAGTTTTATGCTTTGAAATGGATGTTTAAAGCATCGTTGCACTCAGATAAACACAACATAAAAAATACCCAAACATTTTCAGAAACTTGGCACGCGATCAGTAAATACATCGAACTAGATCCAATTTATCAACCGAACAGAAACATAAAAACAACTGTGAAAATGATGGGACAAGAGTCGACAAAAGCTAATTAAGCTCAAGGTAAACAGAACAAATTGATAGAATTATGTGAAGAAATCCTTAGTAAGTTCTTGAGTAGGCCACAAGGCCTAAAGAAAGGTACTCCACTTAAAATGTAGAAAAAACACCACATGTGTGTTATCTCACTTCACTTTAACCAACAAAAAAACACTAAGAATACATGAAGAATACTCAACGGTTGACTGAAAATTGTTGCAGTTTTAGTTAACTGAAACAACATTACAGACAACTAGGATTTGGGTGATGACTAATGGACATTCAGTTTCGTTGAAATCACAGACTAGTTTGTGCTAGATCATCGAAAATCTGGAAGCACTGGATAGTCGTTTCCACCCGCTGTGGGACTCTTTAGCAGTGCAAATCTACGACTTGCAAGCAAGATTAGAACTTGAGACATCTGAATGAAAGTTCAAGCTCTAAACTACTGAGTCCCCATCCGGCGGTGTTAATTTCTAACTTAAATCAATCAACAATATTGCGTGACAATCTTCTGTTGTTTCCGATTCTGAAAGATATCCTTTCATTTACGCCGCTAAATTAATTGTTAACATACTAGAATGATAATGACTTAGTATTTCATTGATGTTATCTAAATTCATTGTCAAGATTTCATCTTTAAACATTTACAATGTGCCGTCCAGTATCTAATCAAAATGATACACATTTTCCCGAAATTTTATTTACTTTATAATTAACTCATTATTGCTTAGTGACAAATATCGTCCTAAAGTGCTGATCAAATTCTATTATTCAAGTTTCAGTATAACCACTAATCTAAGTTATTCAACATTGTATATACTGCATTTAGGTTTTACGTAGTTCGATTTAGTTGATAAGAAATCCAGAGACTTAGATCTCGTAGTAGTTAGCGTTCTTCAATAATCTTAAAGGAATTCCAGTCCCTTTCTAGGATTCAAACCTAAGTTAATCATCTTCAATAAATTTCTGAACAAAATATAACTTGACATTATTCTTATGTCAACTTTCGAAATAAAATAAATGAGGAAGTGAATCGTATACTTTTATTTCATACTAATATGCGTATGTATTCATGTATGTCTGTGTGTGTGTGTGTTGGTGTTCATTAACATTTGCATATAACATTTTTTTGCTTGTCTTATTAATAAATAACATCATGGCAACAAAAAATTCCGCTTAGAAAAATTTACTTATTACCAATGCAAACAAGATAAATTGGAAAGAGAGAAGGAAAAACAACCCCACCCAACCCAAGCCAATTACATAATAAATTAAATTAGTTTAAATGTTTAAAATCATATTTCATTATTGACGAATTATTGAATTAATTAATGATGGAGTTAGTTAAATTATACCCCTTTTTATTTATTTATTAATTCTATAGTTACGAATAAGTTAGTTGAAGAGATTTCCCTGTAAAGAAAAATATATAAGGATTAAAATGGTTACAAGGTAATGTAAAATGAATTAGGTTAATTAGATTTCATTCAATGAAACGATAAATATTTATTTTGTCCTAAGTGGACCTCATCAGTTGATTCTAACAGCTTACTTAGGAGTTGATTAACGTGATTCTATGAAACAGGACTTATTTCAAAGTGTTACCTAATTATTAGACTATTGAATTTTTATAAATACGAACTTGTTGCATAGGCATGATACAGCTGATTGATCACTAAGTAGAGAGTAATGTCATGTTTGTCTGTGATCAATCAGTTATAATTATCTCAGTCCCACAGGAAGTCAGTCATAGTCCTATTAGCTCAGTATTAATGTCATAGACAGTGATGCCTCATAAGATGAAATGGAATCTATTAGAAATCATTAGTTCCTTCGAATATCACGTTCACCATGCTGACAAGTGATACTTAGCAAGAAATAATGTTTCTAAGTAAAACTACTTTTAACTACCTAAACGTATCATGATACTATTTATCACTAACTAAAAAAGAAAATAAATTCACTCGGTATAGTTTGTTTGAATCTTCCGAGTGATGTTTAGGACTGAAATTGATCAGTTTCTTATTGACATATGTTCATACTGCGCGTATTGCCTTGATATAGCATTAACTCATTAGCATTATCAGCAAAGATGGATAGTGGGTAGCAGTGGAATCCAGGAAGCATGTTTCATCCTATTCGGGACTCGTCAGCTGGATGTACCTGCATCACTCCGGGATTCGAACTTCGTAATTTTCGCTTCAAAAAACAATTTATTATAGTATTATAAACAAAGATGGATAATACTTGTGAATTAAGGCTATATCGAGGTAATGCACACAGCATGCACATATGCTAATAAGAGACTGATCAATTGCAGTCCTATACATCAATGGGAAGATTCAAACAAACAATATCAAGTGAATCTAAACTTCACCACATTGTATAAACAAGTGGCTATCAGGACTCAGTACTTAGGTGGATAACGTGATGGCGTTTGAGGTGAACAGTACTGAGTTCGAGTTTCAGAGTTAAAATTAAACTCTGAGATGCAGTTACATTAATCTGACAAGTCCCAAGTGGGACGAAACGCGCGTCCTTGTTTCCACTTCCAGTCACTAATCATCTTTGCTTATAAAAAAAAGAAAATAATATCAAAGTTACTTTATTAAAACAAAATACTACTAATAATAGTAATAAGTTTTTTTACCATATATTCAGTAATACTAAGACCACATGGTATTTTCGTTGTATCCTTTCTCCAATCCATTGTTTTACACCATATATATTTTGTATTTAATTTATTATAATTTTTTATAATGGTATTATTATACCATTGATCATATTGTAAACCATAATCTTTTTTTATATTCAATATACAATGATCAAGAAATTTTTGATAGATGGTTAAATTTGTAATCAAAGCAATTGAACGATGTAATTGTAAATTCTCAGCTAAATTTTGATATGGCGGTTGATTAATTGGTAGAAAACAGATTTCTAATAAATGTCGTTGACAAAATACATGTACTACAAAAAGGGGGGGGGAAAGAGTGTTAGAGAGAAAGAAAAACGAAAAGAAAGAAAAGATAATTATATGGGATTGAAGAGTAAAATAAATTGTATAAATTCAAACCTGGAAGTATTGGACGGCTTTTTCGACTTACTGTGGGACTTTCCTCAAAAGTGCGCACCCACGATCCTGATTGTGGATTCGAACCAAAGACATTCGGTTTCACGAGCAAAAGCCTATACTCTAAACCACTAAGCCTGCATCCAACGGTGCTAATGTCTAACTTCAACCAATCTACAATATTGTACAACCACCGTGGGTAACTGCACGACACTTGACACGGATTAGATCCACTGGTGACGACTTCTCACCATAACTCCAAGAATCACTTCACAGTTATTTTCATTTATTTAATCGCCTGATATTATAAAAACTATACAAGACTTATAATCAGTTATTTTTTTTGCATTCTAAATTTCTTTTTGTTTTGATTCATCATTAAAACAAGTGTGAAAATTAAATTACCAATATTATTGTTATTACAGTGTTTATTGTCCAACTTGCCTATCACTTTACTTTGATAATATTATGATTATGATAAAATCAACAATGGTTATTGACCAAAAAAAATTAACAATAGAAAGTAAAACTATGCAACCATTAAAATCTGCTTTCAGTGAATTCGCCTATCTACCTACCTACCTGCCTATATACCTGCCTATATACCTGCCAACCTATCTGTCTACCTACCTACCTATCCATATATATGAGTAAATTAAACGATAATAGAGAAAAAAAAAATTGCTTGACTCGTCAACTTTTCTTCTCCATCAACAATATACCAACGATCTTGTTGATGAAGGTGATGATAATGATGTTGATGTTGATGATGATGATTTTGACCTTGACGATGATGATAACGACAATAACGATTAATCTTTATTTAATTCCTTCATGTAATGATTAGAAATGTAAATAAATTATTAGCCATTCTTTTATATTCAATTACATTGGATAAATATTATTTTTCCCTTTTCAATTTAATGACATCATATATAGGAAAAATCTAATCAATAGAAAAGTAACTTATGATGATGATGTTGGCTATTTGTCCATAATTTAGACAAAAGTAATAATAGTTACAAAACTAATTTATATCATTCATTAATTAGGCAGAACAAAAAAAAGAATAATAAAAGGCTTGTATACATAGTTACTAACTAATAGTTCAAAATGAAAGGTACTAGACTTGAGTTTGAACATGAAAATCAATATTAGAATGTAGTATAAGTATCCAGTTGACAAATTCCATTGATGCAGTTGAAGTTAATGAGAACTTAAGGTGAATTAAATGTTTACAAGTCATGAACTGACATCAAACGTTTAGGACTGCAACTGGTCAGTCTCTTATTAGTATATGTGCATACTGTGAGTATTGCCTCGATATAGCATTAATTCACGATGGCATTTGAAGCGAAAGGCACTGGGTTCGATTCTCAGAGTGAACATCAACTCTGAGATGTAGGTACATCCATCTGATGAGTCCCAAATAGGATGAAGCTTGCGTCCTGGATTCCACTGCTAGCCACTATCCATCTTTGCTGCGATCATGGGTCAATTGAAGCTAGACCATTATGGAAAACCTGTAAGCACTGGATGGCCGTTTCGTCTCATTGTGGGACTCCTAAACAGTGCACATCCGCGATCCCACGTCGCGAGATTTGAACCCAGGACTGACCTCATGAGGTGTTTCCTGGAGTTCTAGTGATAAACAGAGACCAGTGGAGTTCAACCGGGTCTGTTGGGAGATAGTAACTCAATGAAGACAATGGTGAATGGTTGCTCAATTTCGTGGATTAGTTGAAGTTGGACGTTAACATCGTTGGATGCCGACCGGCTCAGTTGTTCTAGAGGTTAGGTGCACGCGCGCGAGACTGATATGTCCTGGGTTGGAATCTCACGGGGCGGGGTCGTGGATGAGCATTGTTGAGGAGTTCCACAATAGGACGAAACGGCCGTCCAGTGCTTCCAGGATTTCCATGGTGGTCTAGCTTCAATTGACTCATGATTTCAACTATATAAGCCAATATTTGTAAACGACTTAATTAGACTTCTACAGTCCACATATATCCTGCCCACTGTAAAACTTATTATGCAATGAATTTTAGTCTATATCAAGTCATGATTGTGAATCACTGATAAGTCTGAGAATGAGACTTAACAGTTATCAGCCAATTATAGATTCTAATAGTTGAATTCATTAGTTGATGTAAGTTAGACCACCATTAAATACCTAGAAGCACAAGGCGGCCGTTTCATCCTAGTATGAAACTTCTTGATTTAACATGATTCTATGACCTGATATCCGTGAGTCTCAAAATAAACGTCTTAAACTTCATAAAACATCTCAACTATTCCCATGTTATCTATTTCTGACTTATCTTTTTTCTTAACAAGATTATTCCACCAAACATTTTTTATTCTCCTGACATAATTGTTATCATGTACTGTTGTCTGTTTAACAAAAAAAATAAGTTCAGCTTGTAAATGAACCATTTATCGAGTAAATGACAGTTATTTTCGATTAGATGACAGTTAAGTCTGTTTATCAAATGACAGATATTCTCATCTAATATAGATTTAAGTTAGAATTCCTACTATACATATATAATTACCTAAATTCTCTCCGCATGCTTCGTATTCCATTATTGTTGCCTGTGACAGCATAGATTTATAATTGTTCTGTTCATTACCATTATTATTTATGATCTCATCATTATTACTGTCAATAGGAATATTATTATTATTGTTAGGTTGTACTAAATAAGTCTGTGTTGAAGATGATATTATAGACTGAAGATTATTTGGGCATAAACAACCAATCGATGATTCAATGGCCTGTTCATTCATTGTATAACATTTTCCATTTGAATGAATACATGATGAACAGCTGGAATGATTCGCTTCAAGTTGAAGAACTGAAATCAATTAAGAAAATTAACAACATATATATTTATATTACATTGAAATAAAAATTAAAAAAAATCTCCTTCGAAATCAAATATGTCGTAACAAAAGTGGAAAGGTCTTCTTATGATAATTCATTTGTATTACTGACTGCATTTAGTCAGTCTCTTTCGAAATCATTGGCTAAGTGAATAACACGTTGAGCATTTGAAGCGACAGATATTTTTTTTTTAGTATTGATTTGACTCATCAACAATGTGGTTCAAGTATATCTAGGTGAAGTGTCCTACATATTACGAAACAGCGATGCTGAATTCAACTACTGACCGGTATCGAATTCCAGTTTTATATTACTTCGTGTGACGAATTGGGAAGTCATTCATAAGCTGAGTAGAATTATGCAACCTTACATTAGATTAGTTTCAATAGTGCATATCAATTATACCACTTGAAGTATAAAAATATGCGTCTCTATACAGCTTCACTGCAAAAAGGACAGTATACTATGAAGTCAAATATCCACAAATCAAATCATGATGACAGAAGAATAGAAGCATTATAAATACGGTAGATTTGTGGAGATCGTAGTATTTTTACAATTAAAACCATGGACTGATCCTAGCTAGACAGCCGTTTAAGACCTAAAAGCATTGGAAGTGGTTTTCGTCTTTGTGTCGGGATTTTTGAGCAACGCCCACTTGCGACACTTGCTCACTAGCTAAGATCAGTTTGTGATCTTGACTGTAAAAAATGTTACTTCTTGGAGTTCTTTTATGTAATTATTTTATGACTGTTGTCCATTTTGAATGAGTATAAAATACTGTTGTATACTATTTATTAAGTTTATTAGCTTAAAATTGAGGTCATTATGTTTTAACTATTTGAGTTCACTGTATTACACATCCTATCCTTTAATTACAATTAATCTATATTCATTAAATTCACTAAGTTGTTTATTGTATGTTGAAAACGCGGTGACTATCGTGACTCAGTGTATCCCATTAGTGATTAAGCCAATAAAAACTATGTCCAGGTCTCGATCCAATAACATGTTAGGTTCTGCCTTCTGATATTCATACAGATCAATGAGATATATAGAAGTAAGTCAACTTGTTGTCAATTTGTCTGTTACTAGCGTAATCGGTTCTTATTATTATACTAATCTGTTTGATAAGTGAGTAATTAATACTATGGGATTTAAATACATATGTAGTCTGTACTGCTAATTAACTATTATTGAATAAATTATCTCAGCTATTAAGTATTCATTTCAGCTGATATGATGGAATTAGAAAAGCGAAATTGGATCAATGAGAATTGATCAGTTTAATATTGTGAATACATGTTTCTATAATAAATGACTGATTAACTAATGCTATATACTACTCAGTTCAAACATACAAATCTGTTCATAAATTAAAAGGTAAATAAATTATAGAAAAAAAAACAGTTTATTCTTTATAACATCACCAATCGTTGGTTTTCACTACTATTGTATCTAGAGTTTAGATTCTTTATATATCTTGTACAATTTGAACACTCGAACTCTAGAACCCTCCAAATCGCAAATGACAAGACAAAATATAATAGAAAGGAACACTATTCCAAACAGTGTCAAATATGGTACCAAACTCCACAGGTATTTATAGTTTTAGTAAAAACGAAATCGTCATCATAGTTATCCAATCCTCATGTAGGGCATTTTTAGCGTATGTCCAATAGGGGAACTACACGTAGAGATTATGAAATGCTTTTCCAAAAGACGAATGGATGGTATATCTTCGACTTTTTCTGAGCTTCCTAAAGCTTCCTAGAGTTCACCCGTGGGCCATCCTTACAACTACATGTTATCAAATTCTTGATTCCAGTATCAAGCACAACCTAATTAAGCGTTTTGTATTTAGAATACTAACAAAATAACACGTTTTTATCATATCTAAATCGTTAAAATTTGATTCTCATCAAGTTATGTACAACTAATCTGAACAAATAACTTTTAATGTCGCTACCTAATTTGCATCGAAATTTCATCATAAACATAATGTAATAAGATTGTTCTTAACTCGGCTTTTGTGGTGTTGTATAAAAGTGTGAAAGGGTATATACTAAGGTTTATTTAAGCCTTAGCCATACGGAAATTCAAACCCCCTTTGTTTATTCAAAAACAGTTTGTTCTCACCTTAAACCTACCCTGGTAATATTAGCTTATTACCCAGAGTGAGTAGGTTTCAAATTGTTTCCAAATTACTATTATTATTATTATCTTTGTCTCCTCGTACCACCTATTTCCAGTGTGGTTGACCTTTTATTTTTATATATGAATGTTCTTAACAAGTATATGTGTGATCAGAATGTTCGAAATGTATTACGCTAATATATCACTACATAGATCTGATAATCTTTGTCTTCTTATTACACTATCGAAATAATACTATAAGTAAATACTAGTTTTATACTTGAAATCATGAGTCAATTAAATCTAGAAGAACATGGAAAACCTGGAAGCACTGAACAGCCTTTTCGTTCTATTGTGAGACTCCTCAGCAGTGCGCATCCACGAAATCGCCTCGTGAGACTCGAACACAGGACCTAGCAGTCTCGCGCGCGAGCGCTTAACCACTAGACCACTGAGCCAGTCGGCATCCAACGGTGTTAATGTCTAACTTCAACCAATCCACAAAATTGAGCAACCGTGAACCATTGTTTTCAGTGAGTTATTATCTCACAACAGACCCGATTGAACTCCACTGATCACTGTTTCTCACTAGAACTCCAGGAAATACCTCTTGGAACCAATCACAGATACTAATTTCTTTAAAATTAAACTAACAAAATAATAGTTTATAGAATAGACTACTTACAACATTCATAATAATCTAAATGATTTTGATAAACTGGTATATAACCAGGTATACACTGACATGTGAATCGAATCAAATCTAATTCATTGTCTGTTTTAATACAACGTGCATTTTTACTTCGACATAATAAATCAATATTGTTACAATATTCCCATAAATCAACTAAAAAAATTAAATAAAATGAAAATTATATTAAATTAAATATAAGAAAACAAACTGAAATGAATTTAAGCAATATATATGAATGTATCAGAAGGGGTTTTGGGAATATTATAGTAATTACAATAGTCGAGATCATGAGCCGGCTCAGTTGTCTGGATGTTAAGCGCTCGCGCGCAAAACTGATAGGTCCTGGGTTCGAATCTCGTAAGGCAGAATCGTGGATGCGCACTGCTGAGCAGTCCCACGATACGACGAAACGGCTGTCCAGTTCTTCCAGGTTGTCCATGATGGTCTGGTTTCAATTAGCTCATGATCTCAACTATTGAAAATATATATGAAACTATAAGGTTGTGGTATGTATCTAAGAAAATTCAAATTACGTAATAACAATATGATTGCATTCATCTTTGCATTTTGTCTTGTTCACATCGGAAAAACAACTGTAGTGATTAAGAAGACGAGTGGGGGACAAACGAATGTATTAGGACACGAAATTACAGAACATCTTAGTAAAATCTGACAACCATACTGTAAATAGTTAATTTTTAAACTTTCAATCAATTCACTTAGTATTGTTTGTTTGTATTTTCCCATTGATGTTTAGGACTGCAACTGGTTAGTCTCTTATTGGTATATGTGCATAATGTGCGAGTCCCAGAGTGAACATCAACTCTGAGATGCAAGTACATCCAGCTGACGAGTTCCAAATAGGGCGAAACGCGCGTCCTGGATTCCACTGCTAGCCACTATCCATCTTTGCTTCTCAATCAATTGTTTCAATCTTAACTGTTTCTTCTGATTTCATTGTTCATGCGTTTTCGTACCAATTACGTTTCGTTACCGTTCTTTCGTTATTGATCTTCTACTGAGACATATTCAATGCCCAACCATCGTTATATACTATTTGTGTGGATATAAGTAGCCAACACCACACTACTTAACTAAAAGAACATGAAGATCTAAATTAAAATACAAATATATGGACAAAGAACATCCTTTTGAGTGAGTTCTCTTTAGGTTCTACAATTATGTATCCAAATAATAATCGAATAAATTGACAGGTTTAAAGCAAAATGCATGGTTGAATAATTATAGTATATGAATTTAGGATTGTTTGTAATATATATACATATAGTGCGAAGCTGTGACCAGTGGAGTGCAATACGTGTCGGATGTGAGAAAGTTGTCCACCTCAAACTATGAATGAAAGGTTGAGCAAGATCATGGATCGATTGAAGTTAGATATTGGCACCACTGGATTTGGGCTCAATAATCTAGAGACTGGAAGTCCTAAGTCTCGCGCGCAGGTTCGTAGATGCATACGGCTGAGGAGTCCTGTATGAGGGTAAAACGGCCATACAGTGCCTCTAGAATTTCACTTGTGATCTAATACTGATCGATTCATGATTTCAATTAAAGATTTTATTTTAAATATTATAATCGGAAACGCATATGCTATAACTTCAAACGATGTATTTTTTTTGTAAAACTTGGCCACTTATTGGATCAATAATTTGCATATATGATTGTAGAACCTGAAGAGAATTTATTCTTTGTTCACATATCTATGTTCTAAAATGGTAGGGATTTTTCAGTAAATAAAATCTAAACTACGTAAAATTCTTTGAATAGACTTATTTGTCTAAATCAGATAGAAAATGGCTGATAATCACCGCCTTGATATGAATATTCATTTCGAAACAATCATTTTGAACGTTGTACAACATACATTTGTTATAATTGTATTGCTACTAAACGATCCAGCTACTCCTATTGCTTAGTATTCTTATAGAATGACAGTTAACAAGACCCCAAAATCAGAACACGTTGAACAGGAACGAAATTGTATTCAAAATAATAAGTGTAGGTGAACAGCAATCAATCGTTAGAAAAACGTTCATATATTTATAGTATGTGCATAAAAAGCTTCTAGATGTTTCTCCAATAATCTGCCAGAGCTGAAGTAGCTAACCAGAGTGCGCCGGCACGATCATGCACATAGCGTGCCTTAATCCGGTTTATTTCCCGCTAACAACATTACAGAACTATATGAACACATACATAATCTTAAAACAATCACTTATGGTATATTTACAGAAAAAAACGCTCTATAATTATCATATATGTAATTCTAAGAATACTTTAAGTTTCGAACGATATAGAAAGTCCAATATAGTCACTAACACCAGTTAGTGAAGTTAATTTACTTTTGAGAATTGATTTAAATATTAGTATATCACCATCTTACGTTGCCAGGAACAAACATATCAGTGATATACTAAGTTTTAAAGAGCTAAGTGAAAAAGCGGCCCGTATGAACATCTGGACTACCTGTCACTGCCATACAGATATTTCAACAAGTTATCAAATTTTGTTTGTTTTAATACATTATTATGGCTATTAATCGCATAACCTATTCAGGTGAGTTCCTGTACAATCTCTCGTTGTTTAAATTACAAAATGCCTAATCAGAGATATCGTAGTTGCTGGTGATATGCACTAAAAAGGATATATATTATTTAGATGTCGATTGACTAGACTGTTAACTTCTAACTGGTGATCACTTAATATTTGTCATCAGAATCAATCAAGAAGTAAGAAATGGAAACTTGTTGAAATACTTTGTTCTGAGAATTCTATATTATACCAATAATGTAATATTGAATAAAGCTAATGATAATAACAGTCATAATACTCCATCCTAACAAATGAAATCAAACATTTAATTATTAATAGTACTACAGTTGTTAAGTCAACCAATTTAATAAACAAATATTGTGTTTAAAACAAAAATACAATCTATCATTAAGCACTAATTATATGGAAACATCTAAGATACGTTATAATTAATGACTTTTGGTGTGATGAACTTCATGTACAATGTTTGCTTTTTGATTATCAAGGAAAATACGTCACACCCAAAGTGGTGTGGTCAACAATAAATATGTTGAAAAGTTTAAAATTAAGAAATAAATCACATATGTATATGTAAAGATGGATAATGGCTAGCAGTGGAATCCAGGACTCGCGTTTTGTCCTATTTAGGACTCGTCAGCTGGATGTACCTGCATCTCAGAGTTGTTGTTCACTCTGAAAAGATACAAATAAACAACACCATATGAAATCACATATTTGCTTAAGTTTACCTCATATGATAAAAAATCCAGTATTTATATAAGAAATAATCTATATTAGTGATAATTTTCAATTATTTTTAAAATAAAAAATTCATTTAAGAATTAGTTGCCAAGGCTTAAATATTCAGGTTGTTTAATTGAGAGGAAGATTCTTCTACGATTTTGTTCTTATGCAAATCAAAATAGTTTCTTTATAGTGATTTGATAAAAGGGGGATTCATAACTTATTGTAAAACCATGATAAGTATTATCTTGTTTAGAAAAAAGCAACATCACAGAGGCTTGTCAAGAATATTAGTAATATATTTTCAAGAAATCGAGTATATGACATTTATAAGTAACCAACCAATGTCTGATAAGTTCAAATTTGTTGCATAACACAGTACTCAATGACTAAACAGTCACCTTGTGCAACACTATCTGTGTGGAAAAAAGTAAAGACAAAGGTCATCATATTGTCCATTAAAAAGGATATAATCTTTTGATCATCACGTTTTTTGATCTGGTAGAAACTTATACTTGTCATAAACATGGTAAAGTCTTAAGAACAAAATGAACAACAGAAGAAGAATTCAACATCATTCATAAGGAGAAATGTTATTCAGCGCTCTTCTTGTATTCATATTTCAGATTGTTTTTATAATTTATCCAAGTAAAAATGCCCATAAAGATATCAACTGTTTTGATTCAAAAAGTTCAACGTAAATAACAACATACCACAATAGGACGAAACGGCCGTCTAGAGCTTCCAGATTTTCCATGGTGTTCTGGCTTCAATTGACTTATTATTTCAACTATATAAAATTAGTAAAATCTCCACAAAACCCCTTTTTGGTAAACAATAACAATTAAAAATATGAGATAGAATGGACAAGAATAAGTCAATATGCAATGTACACTACTTATATTGACAAATTTAAGTGGTATGTCACACCAATCAGAAGCGGAATGCTTTTCAAAATAAGATTGAGAAGATTAAACTGAAGAAAACAGAAAGGGAAACAAAAAACGATTGAGAATTGTAAGAATCATAAAGGATGTAAAGACAACTGATGGAAAGATGTGAAAATGAAGTATTTATGTATGGTTTTCATAATTTACGAAGACACTGTAACGTTGCACTATTAGGAAATTGTTTGTCCCTACCTTAGTTCTTTGATTACTACAAATAAGCTTAGTGAATTTCTGGTGGATTCCTTTTCTATCTGTGGTTGATGAAATCTGTCTGACTATTCACAAAACGAAAAAAACGTATGATGTAAAACAAAGAGCATATCTTACTAGTATATAAACCTAATTGTTAGATATCCATTAATATCGTTGATATATCTAATTGGAAGGAATGTTTGTTTTACTAATTTGAATTATTATACATTTGTAGTTGACTTTAGTTATACAACTAAGGAGCAGTAAACTGATATTTAATCCTAGTATACAACAGTGACTACTCCAGTTTTTACAAGCAAGACTTTGAAGTTTCATGGTCATTATTACCACCTCTCACATTCTTGATATGATTGAACTGAACTGGTCACGGAACTAGTACTTGAACAGAAGTTTTCAATTACATATATACGTTTCTATGGCTTGATTGGGAATTATCCGTCAAGTTTTAAAAAAAAAGATAACAACAACAACTTCTCATTAAATCACAATAACTCACTTACCCATCATTGCTTTACAAAAATACCACTGAGGAAATTGTTGTTGTACAAGTTGATATGTTGATAAGGATATATTTTCATTAATTTTGTTGAATGATGTTGAATGATGAGGTTTTTGTAAATGACTATGATTTGTATTTGTTTTTAAATCATTCATTGAAAATGAAACTAACATCCCAGTATTATGTGAACAACTACATCCATATGTCTCTGTACTGAAATATGAAAAACGAACGGTATAACATGATACTTTATCAATAAAAGTTTAAATTGAAAAGATTCAACAGAAAATTTAAAAAGGTAACTTATTTAAACACTCTTCTTTGATAATTGATGAAGAAAGTAACATGTCTTTGAATGATATTTCAGATATTCAATGTTTAATATATTTTTATCATCTATGGTATACAAAATGAATGATAATCCAGTAGCCAGAACTTAGAATATCAGTATGTCTAACTTCAACCAATCCGCGAAATTGAGCAACCATTCACCAATGTCTTCAGTGAATTGATATCTCCCAACAGACCTGGGTTCGAATCTCGGGAGGCGTGATCGTGGATGCGCACTGCTGAGGAGTCTCACAATAGAACGAAACGGCCATCCAGTGCTTCCAGGTTTTCCATGGTGATCTAGCTTCAACTGACTCATGATTTCATGTATATAAAATCACCATAATCTCCACAAAACCTTCTTCTGATTCTAAAAAATTCTTAAGAAAACAGGCTATATGTATGTATGACTTTAAAGAATAACTATAAAAGTACTAAACAATGGAAACTTACTTTTCAGTATATTGAAGAATTTCTTTAAATATTAGATCTATAGGACTGTTGAAAGGGATTAAATCATGGTCTTTATATTCATAACGTTTATACCTTTTAATATCATTTACATTCAATATTTGATTAGAAGAAGAATAATGATAACAAACTCCATTCGCTTGTCGACATTTTAAACAAAATGGATTTTGATTATTCTCTACCGACTGTCCTATGAAATTAATTATATAATACAAGATTACAGAGATAAGTAATGAATTCATCAAACAAACAAACAATAAATGATTGGTAAACACTTAACATATAGTGGTTATTTAATACCCTGAAGAGGTCCAGACAAGTTAGCTGGAAGAAACATTGGAATTACTTAAATTTCAAATATAATTTTCATATATAATGACTATAGCGGTTGGTTAGTTAGTTATAAAATTGAAGAAGGTATTCTGTCTCATTTATGACATTGCAAATTCCATCAGTCATGACTTCTCATTCATTAGAATGTTCGCTAATTGCCTTAAAAATTAACCAAAAGCTTATTATTAGTTGTTGTGTTGTTCGTCCGACATAATATTTTAACATCTTATTGTATTTCAAATATAGTAATCGATAAATAGTATATTTATAATATCCCGATGAGTAGAAAAATTAGATTTTCTAACGTTTCGTGACTCAGTGTAAGGTACTTCTTCAGAGAATAAATAACCGAAGTGTAATTGAAGTATGATCTATCATATTTTCTATCTTATCAACTATAAATGTTATGTATATCTTTGTATATGAATCAATGAAATTTCATTGATTCATATTCACATGACCGATAACCAAATTACATTTCAATACATTTTCTTTTCATTAAAAAGAAACGATTGCTATATTATTTATCGAAGAAACTCAATAATAATCAATATTAAAAATGACTAAACTCTTGTAAAAAAAAAAAAGTATCCCCTCCCCCGATGAACCCCTTCCCACCCTAAAATAATAAACTTTTGCGTGATAAACAATCTTAGTTAGAAACTAAACTAGTTCATATACACAAATGAACAAACATTTTACATGTATATATTATAAATTTCTATTTTCTTTTACTTAAAACGAATATTTTTAACTAACTACTGAATAAAATTATGATAGTAGTTCAACATGAGGAAAGAGAATTACTCTGTTTGTTTTTTACAAACGAATTCGTTGATCAAAACAAAAGAAAAGAAAAAGGAATTCATTTGTATCTATGAGTGTTGGTGTTTTATTTCCCTCCAACTTTTGATTCTTTTTTTTTCTTTTTTTGATTGAGAGTTTAGTTGTGACCAAATAAAATCTCTATCTACTTAAAAGAAAATGGTATTACATTTTGTATACTTGATTATGCGTGATATTGTAGTGTCGGTTACTATGTTAAGCCTATATAATTTATTCTAGCTTATGGACAGGCTAATTTATCCATTCTTTTTGAGTCACGTTTCGGCCTCGTCAAATATTCACTTATTAATCTTGACTGTTTTTTTATGTAAGTGTATGCGTGTGTATTGCTTATCCTACTCATCACATATATCTGTAGCTTATTTTTGTGTGACGATAAATATCGATTAACACTTGATTAAATGGAGTTGGCTCAAATGATTTCTCCAGTGCGCATCATCTTGCTTCGCTCTCTTTTCTTCAATTCGTCCCTCTGATTGTCTGTGACGAGTTACAAGGTTTCTTGCTGATTGTGTTTAACATTTTTTCACCTTAAAAACCATATCTCAATGTCCAGATGTTTAGTCAGTTGACCATACTACAGTTAGACTGGTAATGAACATAAGACAAGAGCAGCAGATTAGTATCGTTACTTATCCGTGGATACAAATGAATATATATTACGTTCATTTGGAACTAAGTAAATATTAGCTGAGAACTCTAAACATAAGTGTTGTGTTCTCTTAATTAGATTATTTAACCTTCCTAAATACTTCAAGCTGAACTTGATAAATTCTAATCACTATAAGAATACTAAATAGGGTCATTTCTCATCAAATTATATAATGGACACAGTCAATAATCCATGCTATACGGCTAAGCTAATATCCCATTACATCCAATAAAGTTCGTAAATGACTATCTGCCTATTCTTCCACTCACTTTTCCTGTAATATCCAAGCTTATTTTAGTATGTGTTTGTTTCCTTTACAGTATATGTATAATCTGTGTTCCATACACCGAATTAAAAGTTTTGGAAACGTTTTGAAACAAGCGGAAAAGATCCAAAAGGGTACTCAACAACAATTTCCGCTTATATATTAACAATATTTCACAGTTTACAATGTATTATATCCTCAACTTTTACCATACCATTCCAATATTTTCCATATAAACACGAAGTGGAACGTTTTTTATCAACAAACTCTCCCTACAAAATTCTAGACATTTTACTGATCTAATCTTACAGACACTTTTCCCTGAGAATCAGTTTCATGAGAATGTGATTAAAAAAAGATGGATGGTGATGATGATGCTGACGAAAATCTTACTATCTAGATTATAATGTTCACAATTTTGGAAATACTAGTAAAAGTAGGTTAATTACATGGCAAGAGGTAAAAGTTGTAATTTGTGGGTGTGGGTTTATGTGGTTAATAGAATTAATCATGGTTTTCATCAATATGTGATCGATGAGAAAGGAAAAGTCAAGTACTTTACATCATAAGCTGTGGATAGTTAGACAGCTATTGAAAACCAGGAAGTATTGGATAGTTATTATATTTTAGTAATGAGATTACTCAGTAGTGCTCACGGAATATTGAACTGAGAATTATTGAGTCTTGTGACAAGGGAGTTAGTTCTTAATCGTTATCTATGTTAGACAGTTCGTTATAGAAACCATAGGAATCAATTATCCTCACAGACCTACAACTTAAAATTGATACTCGTCATAACCCACTACTATTTTCAAAAAACAACTTTCATAAAAGTATAAACTGTCATACAGTTATTTTATCCTGATTAAATGAAGCCTCAAATTAATAAACAATAGATCTAAAGTATTACGCAAATGTATATGTTAAGCAAAGATGGATAGTGGCTATCAGTGAAATCCAAGACGCCCACTTCGTCCTATTTGGTGCTCGTCAGCTGGATGTACCTGCATCTCAAAGTTAATGTTCACTCTGGGGCTCGAACCCAGTACCTTTCGCTTCAAACGCCATTGCGTTATCCACTCGGCCCCTGAGTCCTGATAGCCACTTGCCACTTGGGAAGATTCAAACAAACAATACTAAGTGAATATATATGTTAGTTTTTAAGTATTCAGTAGCTAATCTTGGATCATATATGCAAATATCTTTAATTTATCTGAACCCTTTCAATCGACAATCTATAATAAGTTATTGAAAATCTTAGTCAATCGAAGACGTAGATGATAGAGAAATACTCTATTCGGTGAACAATAGGTAAGCTAAATGAACGGAACATCATATTCGTTGTTTACTTTATATGATAATAATATATAATCCTATTGTATAGAATATCAATGTTGTAATTCAAGTTGTCAGACTATTTGTAATGAATAAATTCTTTCTAATTACAAGTTTACTTTCGTCAATCGACATAATAAAAAATATCAATGCAATACTCATTGACAAATGATGATTGTTTCATATAGTTGAATGACTTTGGGAGTGAAATAGATACTATTTCTAGTATTTGATAGTCATCAAAATCTGTAGTAAACAAACTTATGTTAGAATGAGAATTTTTTTGACTTTGCTAATCCGTGTCGGGTAGAGCCAGATATGTATCTCAGACAATGGAAGATGGTCGCGCAAATTTGTGGATTGGTTGAAGTTAGAACTTAACACCGTTGGATGGTCTAGAGGTTAAGAGTTTGAGCGCGTAGTTTCCAGGCCTGTGTGCAGGATCACATATGCGCACTGATAAACAGTTTCAATATTTCTGGATGCGATCTTGTAAGAATTCAGGATATTCACTCCCCAACAGTTTGAAATCTGTTATGTTAGAGTTCTGTAGTCTTTAATGACTAGAAAATACAAGTCAATATGCGGTGAATATCAGTCTCAAGAAACCTTCATGTAATCTGAGCGAAAATTTCTTTTATTTGCAAAATATGCCTTGAGTTTCAGGAAATCCTACTTCAAGTTTCAGTAAACCATTTAGCTAAAACACAAGTACACTTTGCATTATATCAATCATTTAATACCAACTTCCAGCCAAACAACCAAGCCAAATATTGTTGTACCCTAGAATCCTGATTTTCTGAGATAATCACCAGTAATTCTTCATAGATTAAATATATTTATGTAGTCGTCTGTAAAACAAAATCTTATACAGATAATGTTTATTAAATAGAAATTTTCAAGCCTGAACTATCCAAGCATATGACTGAATGATTGGATTCACGTTTAAAGTTAAATGAAAAATGTTGACAGATTCTTTTGAAGCATCATCATCATCGTAATATCACATAATCTGTTGACATCCCACATTAGTAGACAAATCAATGTTAAAGGGATTCTTAATGATGAAAACAGATCAGAATAGATAATTCTTGTTCTTTTGACAATTTAAGTTTTATAATCCTAGTTTTTAATCGTTTGATTCATGAGTCGATTTAAGCTAGACCACCACTGGAAACCTAGAAGCATTGAACAGCCTTTTCGTCCTATGATAAGATTCTTCAGCAGTGCTTATCCACGATCCCACATGTTAGAATCGAACTCAGCATATTCGGTCTCGCACACGAATGCTCGAAATCGAGAGCTGTCATCCGACGGTGTTATTGTCTAACTTCAGCCAATCCACGAAGTTGAATGACTGTCGATCATTGTCTTCAGTGAGTAACTACCTCACAACGGACAAGTTCTAGAGGTTTAGTGTCCTCACGCGAGAAATCGGAGGTTCTAGGTTTCAGCAACGCGTGCAGGATCGCTGATGCACACTGATGAAAAGTCCCATACTAGATTGAAGCGGTCATTCAGTACTTTCAGGTTTTAAATTATGATCTAGCTTAAATCGACTCATTAATTCAACTATTAAACTACTACATTTTCCGCAAACCCTCCATTCCTATCTTTTGCCAACTAATCCTCATTTAACATTGACTGTATACATGTTTTAAAGAAAGAATTCGTGGCTTTTTTCTATGAAAATTTAATCATATTTGAATCATTCAACAAATCCTATCTTATACTGTCTATCAGTTAATTAACTCAACATAGTGTGGTGTGGATTACTTATATCCCTATAAGTAGTATATAACGATGGTCGGGCATTGAATGTATTTCAGTAGAAGATTGATAAGGAAAGAACGGGAACGAAATGTAATTGGTATGAAAATGCATGAACAATGAGAATAGGAGACGATAGACTGATGATTGCAGAAGGAACTGTCAAGATTGAGACAATTGAGTGATAGCTTTCAAATTAACTATTTATTATATGGTTCTCATATTTTACTGATATATTTTGTAATTTTGTGCCTAAATACATTTGATTGTCCCCATTCATGTTTTATATTCGCTACAATCGTACTAAGACTAAAGTAGATGAGGAGAAATATTTATACCTACAAAATAATGGTTGAAATATGGATATATTTCTGAGCTCAGTAGTAAATGAATACAAGTCATTATGATATTTATCAATAGTACAATGAACATTTAAATCTCAAACCAAATAAGTAGTATATATATATATATATATTGAATGACTACTTACGACATGCATTATCCTGAGATACATAAATTGTACCACCTGGGCAAGCACAATATCCTGCACCTGGATGACATGCACTATTCACTACATGTATACAATCACTATCCACTTGACATTTTAAATTGGTTAACACTACAAAATGAAATATAAATATATACATATAAATACTTTTCTAAATGCAACAATTATGTATACAATTAAAAGTAATCCATTTGTTATTTAAATTTGTTATGCCTCGATACTGATACATACTTACTTACTTACTTACGCCTGTTACTTCCAATGGAGCATAGGCCGCCGACCAGCATTCTCCAACCCACTCTGTCCTAACCCTTCATTTCTAGGTCTATCCAATTTTTGTTCATTCTTCTCATGTCTGTCTCCATTTCTCGATGTAATGTGTTCTTTGGTCTTCCTCTTCTCCTTTGGCCTTCAGGATTCCATGTGAGGACTTGGCTTGTGACGCAGTTGGGTGCTTTCCTCAATATGTGTCCTATCCACTTCCAGCGCTTCTTCCTGATTTCTTCCTCCGCTGTAATCTGGTTTGTTGTCTCCCACAGTAGGTTGTTGCTGATAGTGTCTGGTCAACGGATCCGAAGTATCTTGCGTAGACAACTGTTAATAAATACCTGTATGTTCCCGATACGGATAATCAATGGTAATTTTGGGGTCCATTTATGAACTAATACTATGCATATATTTTTTTATCATATAATTGTTAAATAACTAAACTATTCATATTCATGTTTCCCTTAAGATGAGGTTTATTTTGATTTATGAACTATTGTCATATGATTTACCGTTCTTGAATTATGTCCTGTCTATCACTTACTATGTCCCCTAATCACAGCCTTATTTAGCTGAATCTTGTACAAATGTTGTTTTCTATTTGATGGTACGATGTGTTCCGTTTGATTGATATATAAACTCAGTATGTTTGAAATATAAGGATTCATATAGCAGAGGCTGTTCTGAACTTAACTGACTGGGCTAGGCTGAAGCAGGACTGATAAATGCTCCAGACTGCTCGTACGGGTTTCGTGTGCCACTGGTCCAATCAATAATTCACTGCTTTCTAATTGGTGGCATCGTCACGTTGATCATTATCAGGGAATCAATTCGGTCACAAGTTATAACAAAATTACAAATAAATGACTATTTAAATTGTTCGTAGAAATTGTTTTTTAAACAGATCAACTTTGTCAAGAATTGAAACGCTCTATAGGACTTTTGAACAATAAAGAACTTCGGATAGTTTGTTTTTTCGTTCAATTTAAGACATCCTGAATTTGATAATTGAAGTATAAAACATCTGATTAAATTACCATCTACTGAGTATAGATTTGGCAATAACTACATTTAATCTAAAAACCATATAGGTTTAGTAGTCTAACGTTATCACAATAAACAAAAAACATGAATATAATTAGTCCAATCTTATATGGTTTACGAATACACATTACTGAGGATTTGTAAACCAGGACTAAACAATAGTTCATTTTTCTTCTTAGATTGTTAAGGATTCTCCAAATGACGTCGGCCTTAATGAAGATATTGTCTAGAAATAAGTCTTTATATAAATCATGCAAGAAATTCTCTTAGCAAAAGTTGCTTCAAATTCAGTATGAGAAATATTCAAAGTTAACACAAAATAAAAACACCAGGCATTTATTGAAAAAATTCTAGAAACCCTTTAAGGTCTGCAGATCTATAAAATATCATATCAATTTAAAACAACAACTAATAGGTACTTAATTTAAATCTCATTATGAACACCCACATTGCGATGCTCATGCATCCAAATGATGAGCCCCAAATGGGTCGAAAATCATATCCTGGATTCCACTGATAGCCACTATTCAACTACAGTAAAATTACTGTATTTATTATTGTCTAGCTGAACAAATCAAATTTATCATTCAATAGTTAATACTTATCTCTTTAACTTTGTCATTTTGCTAAGCATCCATTTAATATACTTTGTAACGGTAAGGAAGACATAAATCTGAGGAACGTTTTTACCACAGTCAACGTAAAGAAAAAAAATTCAGTCAGTCAGTAAGCTACAGTGTAGGACTAGACAGATATATGCTTCAGTCCATGTTGCCACACCTCATTAGAACAACATGATGAACACCAAATTGACAGAAGCAGTTACTTCAATATATATATATATATATATATATATATATATATGATTTATAAAAAAAATGATTGCATATAAGGATATGATACAAGGAGAAAGAATTATTTCGTAGAAAGAAGGGTCAAAAGCTATTTTAATCTCATGGTTTAAGAGAAGACAAAGGGTGTATACACCTACGTCACTATTATCAATTATGAGCCATGTCACCCAGAGTCTCCAACCATTGGTTACGATAGTCGTGCGGACCCTAACCAAGTAGTCTGCATCTACCAAAATGGCTCAGTCCAGGAGTTAGTGGCTTTAAGGATTGATGTCACGTCTTGGTTTGGCCGTCCCTAACTTTCTTCCATCCGTCTCCAATACTAGTCGACATTGTGCGTCGTGTTAATCGGTGTTCAGGCATAAGTAACACATGGCTCAATCATCTCAGTCGATGATGATTCACAACCTCATCAACTGATATGCTATTATTCTCTAATATCCTGCATCTAACTTCATTATTATATACCCAGTGATCAAAGGAGACGATGGACATATTTCTAGGACATATGTGGTCAAATACTACTAACATGGTGTGTTTAAATATAGATTTTTACCCTTAAATTACTCTTATTAGTGATAAATGTCAAATCTTTTTAGTTCTTGGCACACATACATAGTGTTCCAAACTTACGTCACCTAGTGCCGTTATCACCGAATCTCACAGAGTATCCTACAGTCAAGATTGAGACAATTGATTGATAGCTTACAAATCAACTGTTTACTGGATAGTTGTCAGATTTTCTGAGATAGTCCACACTCATGTTCTTGTTCACAGTAGTATCACTAGTAAAAAGGACTTGTGAAGACTACTGAATTCTGTAGTTAAGATTGCGAAATGACTACAAATAAACAACTGTTAGAATCATAGATAGCAGTTGTTACAATATCCCGTGCTAGTACATGAAGAGAACTACAAAACCAGTCAACGGTTTGCTATAAATGATGTCAGTTGTTAACAGACTAGTAAAAATTCATTCCTTATATTGAAGGCGATCCTTAACATACTGATAACTAAAGTTGTATTGTTGAAGCTTTGTAGACAATAGAGTACATATTATATAATCACAGAACATGATTGACAATAAACTATACAACATTTTAAACTGATAATCCAAATTGAAATCAATCTTATGTTGCTCTCCTTGATTTCAGAAGCTAACTACACTAATAAACTTCAAGATGCACAATAATTTTTTTTTAATTTTCTTACAATAGATAACACTCTTTGCTTACGATATGGATACTAATTGACCACTCAAAAAATATCTGTGAATTGAATTAAATTTCTTCAAAGTCACTTGAAATTACCGTACTTATTTGAACATACTTATATTCATCTTCTGAACGTCTGAAAACAAATTCCCCTTTGAATAAGGGGTAAGTATGTTTTTGAGAGTTTTTACTGACTTTAGTTAAAGACATTGAAAACTGACAAAAATGGATAATTGGGACTCTACTGCAAAGCACATCCACAATCCTATCTGGGATCGGAATTAAGACTTAAAGATTTAGGGATAAGCGCTTAAATTTCAGACATCTATAGTGACAGCATAATGATTTACAATTTTTATTTCGGTCAATTCGTGATTTTGAGCGGTCATTATGTGACGCCATTCATGGTTAACTGCTTCATCTTCCATACTGTTGTACTCCACTGGTAATGGTTTCTCAATAAAACTACATAAATCGCCTCTTTATGCTAGTAACAAGTAAACGTGTGACAACCGTTATGTTGATATGAAATTGTTGTCTGTTGCTTCCAGGTTTTCAAAGGTTGAAAAACTGATTTGAAGTCTAAAGTAAGATTGTAAGTTTGGGGTTGTGAAGATTGTTGAGTTCTACTGAAATCACTAAGCGATCAATGTTTGACCACAACTGAAAACCCGGAAGCGCTGGACGGCAGTTTCGTTCTAGTATGGGACTCCTCAGCGGTGATCATCCAGGACTTCGTACTCAGAGATCGGAGTTCAAAATCCAAGGTTCTGGGTTCGATCTCTATTGGACCACATCCGGTTTAGCTGAAGTATACACTTTCTAGACAGTTTTTTTTTGAACTTTATTTTGTTATTTCACCGGTTGTGTTGTTTCTGGACATCAACTTCAGGAACAGTGACTTCTTCAAAACAGTAGCCGGACATTATTCTCAGTGGGAAGGTTAATTCATCTTCTCTGGTAGCATCAGATAAATTCATTTTGACACAATTATTCAGGATTTCTACCAAGTTCACTTGGTGTTCCATTGGTACACAAATATAAAAACCCGTATATTGTCATATTGTAGATTTTCTAAGTATGGCTCATTGTACTTAAATTTTATGGTTGACAACTTTGAAGACAATGGTGAACGGTTGCTCAACTTCGTCTATCGGTTGAAGTTAGACATCAATACCATCGGATGCCGGCTCAGTGGTCTAGTGGTTAAGTGCTCGCACGCGAGACCGATATGTCCTGTGTTCTAATCTCGCGAGGCGGGATGGTGGATGCGCACTGCTGAGGAGTCCCACAATAGGACGAAACGGCTGTCCAGTGCTTCCAGGTTTTCCATGTTGATCTAGCTTCAATTGACTCATGATTTTAACTATGAAAAGAATTTTGAATCCTCACTGTATAATAACATATATTTTATGCCCCCTTGTACTAATGTTTATATGTTCAAAGAAATAAATAAAGTATAATTATACGTAATACAAATTATGTTTATATTTCACAGTTTGCAATTCAAACAGATCTTAGGAGAACAATTATTGAAAACCAGGAAACATTAGACAGCTGCTTCATCTCACTATGAAACTCTTTAATAACAATTAGCATCAAAGATCTAAACTGTCATCGAACTCACGTTTTACAACTTTCAGAACAAGAGCTTAACCTTAAAACTATTAAGTGAGTGAATATCAACTCTGAGATGCGGATACATCCATCTGACGAGTCCCGAATGGGATGAAACGCGTATCAAACTGGATTCCTCTACTAGCCACTATTCATCTTTGCTCATAATGCTTGTGAATTAAGGCAATACGCACAGTATGCACATATGGCTAATAAGAAACTGACCAGTTTCAGTCCTAAGCATCAATAGGAAGATTCAAACAAACAATACTAAGTATATGAGCATTACATAATTTAAATAATTTTTTTTTTGTTTTTAACGAATTTACTTACATGTTTTACAAGTAATTCCATAACTTTCTTGTATTGATACATAACCAGGTTTACAAAAACATTCATTTTTCTCTATTGAACACATACTATTAGCAACACGTCGCATACAATATGCATCACCTTCTTGTAAACATGGTCCTGGTGAAACAACATGAAATTCATCAGCATTAATCCATAATATCAAATAAATTAATACAATATAATCATTAATGATTATAAAAATATTCATTATTTAATTATTATTATTATGAAACAATCTGTTCTACTTTCAAATGGATCATACATAATTGGGGTTATTATTATTATTATTATTACTATTAGTAGTAGTAGTAGTAGTAGTAGTAGTAGTGGTAGTAGTAGTAGTAGTATCCCATTACAAGAAACATTAAAATGTAACCATCACTTCTAGGTGATTCAGGAAAAAGTTTAATATTCTCAATCTAATGATGATGGTAATAATGAAAAACATTATTTTTCTATGAATTTTCATTTGTAAATAGTTTAGTAATTAAAATTAACCAATCTAAAATCATTCTTTACTTGGATTGGTAAGTTTATGAATATTTTAGTGTTGGGTCTATGTGTGTGTATGTGTATGTGTACAGTGATAGATTAAAGTTTTACTTAAAACCTGAAGCAATCGAAACACCAATCGGGAAACGGAGATTATAAGGAGTCTATAGTATATATATAAGTATATATGAGATTTGAAAACATTATGGAAAGTAATTTACTTCTGATTCAGATATATTACAGTAATGCTCAAAACGTTTTAGATGATAAGATAGATCTTTGACATAGTATTGAATGAATTGTAAGATATATGTATATTCTTCGAGTAGATATGATCACGACAATCTAAGTTGGTATGTTGTAAAAAAATATGATTAGAAATTTATTTGAACAACATGAGGTTGTTCTTAAAGGAACTGTATACAGTGCCAATAGTTGTCAAGTATTTAAAACGCTGAGATTTCGATGGAGTTTTGTTCTCTGAGCTGTATAGTTTGGTCATGGAGCTTTCATCGTCCTTCGGAACGACATCAACAGCACAAACTTCGGGTAGTAGTGAAGTGTTGTCGTTCCGAAGG